>NW_022197577.1:2622765-2624330 GCF_009176525.2 Contarinia nasturtii
TGTTGTAAGGTTTTAAATTGTGAAATGCGTTTTGTTCTATTAGACATTTGACACTTTGTAAATCTATCATGATGACAGAAGATAATAAATCAATCTCTTCCTCTTTGCATTATGACCGTCACACAACACAGACGTGTTTGCATATAAATCGCGTTTGTTTTATTTAACACTCCTTCACACTCTACGGCAATTGCTTGTCCATCGCGTTTCACTTGCGCTTCAAATAATTCGTGGAGACATCGATCACGTGGAAAATCAACTGTCGTTTGGTTCCAGCTATCTAACAACATCTCCCGTTCCTCCTGTGGCATGATAGTTAATTTTCGTATATGTTGTTGTGGTGTGTGCGTTAATGCATCGGCAAGTGAGACAAGAGCCTGTTGCATATAAGCACAGATACGTGCCGCTGACATTGAAGATACCACTTTGGCAGTTAGACTCAGTGAATTGTCATCGTCGTCCACTGATAAGCTTAATGGGTAATTTGTTCGCCCCTCACTACCGAGAATACTCATCCCAGGAATCGATATAGTAATCTGTCCTGTCTGCGATTTATGGCGGCAGTTTAGTAATGCACTGAAAAGTGGCAGGGCAGCTGGTATTCCACTGCAGCGTTGAGCCAATGCTAACGTTGCATGTTCGTGTGCCAACAAAGCACTCAATCGTGCATGAGTTTCTCGTACAGCATCCTCAACGGTTGTCTCATCGATATCCACCTTCAATGGTAGCGTGTTAACCAATAAACCCATAGCACTGCCGTTTCCCTCTCCAGATTGTAAACGACCTAGTAGCACAGTACCGAAAACGACTTTCTCGCTTCCACTGGCACGGGCAACCACTTGTGCCCAAGCCAAATGGCATAAACTGGCTAAAGTAACTCGCAAATGTCGCGCATGCACCCGTAACTGATTATTAAGTTCCTGTGGTAGATCCAAATGCGCTGCATCTAACTCCATTTCATGGCCATGAACATCATTCAGACCAAAAGGTAAGGTGGGTGCTTCTACGTCAGCTAGCATTTTTTTGAAGAACTGAATGTTTTCGCTCTGACTAACACCAAGACGAGTTTGAGCTATTAGATGACGGAATGGTGTAGGCGTGATCAACAGATCATTTTGTCCATCAATTATTGTCTTCACTTCTGAAAACATTTTTATTAATGACACATGGTCTCCAATCAAATGATGCTTCACTTGCAATGCTACCCAGCCACCTTCAGACGTTGGTGCTGCTATCAGACGCAATAGGGGCGTTTGTTTTAAGTCCAGTTTGTAATGACGCGGATTGTAGTAGCTGTTCAATTGTTCTAGTACTGGCTCATTGGTATCATCCAAGGTGACTTCGGTAAGTAACGTTGGAACTCGACGTAAGACAACTTGTGCCGGTTCACTCAGCCCTTCCCATATGAAAACGGTGCGTAGAATATCATGTCGTTCAACCACTTGTTGCAGGGCAGTTGCGTAACGTTCAAGTGCCCTTCTATCAACAAATTGCAGTAGATTAATTAACAGATACGGATCACCATGTTCAGCCATAATATGATGGAACAAGATGCCTTGCTGTAA
>NW_022197577.1:2624340-2637997 GCF_009176525.2 Contarinia nasturtii
CGGATTATCGATTGGTAGATTATTGCAAAGAGGCTGGTCCAAATCCACCAAAGTAACTTGATGGTCTCCAAGTGCTGCACGACCAGCAGAATCTGCCAACAGAAGAAGTGGTTCGGCGTCCAGTAAAATATCGATCAGACGTTGACTGGAGTAGGCCGGGTCAAGTGGAACATAAGCACCGCCAGCTTTCAGAATACCCAGTATAGCTACGAGCAATTTCGTGCTACGCTCAACGCATATTGCGATCCGATCCTCTAGTTTTACACCTTCAGCGATCAGATAATGCGCCAATCGATTAGATTGTATGTTGAGTTCTGCATAAGTCAGAGTTTTTTCATCACACTCTACGGCGATTGCTGAATCGGCACGCTTGACTTGTTCCTCAAACAGTTGATGGATACAATATTTTGCTGAAAATGTTGTCTCAGTTTTATTCCACTCATTGAGTAGAAGCTTGCGCTCGGCGTATGGTAATAAATTGAGGTTACCGACAGGTTTCTGTGCTCGATCTGTGCTATGAGCAGATGCAAGTAAAACTAATAAACGCGATGAAATACGGTTCACCTCCTCTTCTGATAGTTGATTTGCGTTATAGATCCAACGGAAGGTGTCATTGTGTTTGTTGATTTGAAGCGTCAGCAAACTGCCGTGAGCATCAATATTTTTTGACGAGTTTTCTTCTTGCGTGTTGATTATGGATACAGCCAGGGCCCAGGTTTTTTCTCTACACAAATCATTTGAAGAACATATGACATGTCGAACGACCAAATCTGACAAGCAAGGCAAGTGATTGACCAATTGTTCGCATTCCTTCTCTACATTTTCCACAACGCTTGAAAAGGTGTCATTCAAATCAATGGATGCGGAAAATGGTACGGTTTTTGCGAAAATATGTTTTGCTAGTACATTGTCGTCTTGGTAGCGACTGATAGATTCAGTTGCATCCCATCCGATTTGTAGATGTGACAATTGCGTATCTCGGGCAATGTATATAAGCCATGCAGCAAGTAGTTTAGTCGCATTGAACTCTATGGAAGATATACTTTGAAAGGAAGATGCGGCCCAAGCAGGTGGTTGATTGAAACTGCTGTCTACAATTGAAAGTGTACATGGCTCAAAATCGGCGAGACGCTGAGACCAGTAAGGCTCCAAACGCTTGGCCTCCTCGTGTGCCTTTCCAAGCCACTTAGCTTCCTCAGGCGTAATGATTTTGAGTTTATCACCTTCGAAAAGATGATATTGCTTCGAAAGCGCATGAGCTGCAACCGTTTGACCTTTTTCATCGAAGAAATTGCTTATTTTCACCACTCTTCTGCGACATCTTTCGTCGAGTGCATCAAGTGTTGCGACTGTGTTATTCGGCGCATCCACAACCAGATCTAAAATAAAAGTCAAACGATCCTTTAAAACAATGAGTTGTTCTTCTGAATGCACTTCTTCAATGTCATCTAACATGATGTCAAGACGACCGTTTGGGCGATCGGTCCAGAATGTTATTTGCAATTCATTGATTTCAATGTTTCCGCCAAAATGAGAGGAACAACTACAACCTTCAAGTTCCTCGCCATGATCATTGCGCATAACATTGATGTAGGGACCAAAGCTGTTATTTGCACTATATTTGGCGTGTCGCCGGATTTCGTCGATTCGATAGCGCTGATGCAGAAGGACTGATTTTGTCTCTTGAGAGACCTGCATTAGGACTTCTTTGAGCGTAGCATGTTGGGGAATACGCAATAGCAATGGCACAACATTCGCTGTCATGCCTAACTCTTGAGTCAAATGCGTGCCATGTACTGGCAAACTAAGGCTCAGATATTCATTGCCAAGTAAGTTTCGAAGCAATAGCGCTGAAGCACCGATGTACAATATAGATTCGGAAATATTAAGTTCAGCTGCTGTCGCTTGTAATTTCTGACGTTCGCTTATGCTCAATGTCTGTATACAACGATTAGTAATTTTGCTTCCAAAGGTATTGATGTTTCGCTGCGAGTAAGCATGGCTTTTCAATGGCTGAACATAGTCGTCCCAGAATTTCTCGTCTTGTTTATGGTCGTCTGAAGTTTCGTAGATGGCGTTCGCATTAGCAACCTCATCAAAAGATAACTTAGGTCGCTCGTTGATTCGCTTGTTTTGTTTCAAATCATTATAGGATGCAGCAAGCATGGATTCCAATTTGGCACAAGATCTGCAATCGATGATGCCGTGATGAAATCGTGCGTAAAGTATATGCGTATTTTCATCGATGATGTAGATAATGAACTCATACAGTTTGTCGTCGGTCATAAGATTGGACTGATTTGCAGCCTCTCTCATTCTTTTGAATGCCTCTTCGAGCGGTGCGGAATAAGTGCTGACATCAATCGTTCTTAATTTATGATGAATGCGGCGATCATGAATTTGCCAAAGTTCTCCATCCGAGTAAGTGAATCGTGTTTGCAATAATGGAATTTCCAAAGTAAGTTGTTCAATAACATTGGCTAGAACCTTTAAATCCAACGGACCACGGATAAACTTATAAGACCATAAACTGCATCTGGTGCCAGGTCGCGCTTGCTCAATAAGAAACATCTCGCGTTGAGCAGGCGTTGTGGTGCTACGAACAAGCGAAGCATCCGAATGAATTGATTCACCATTGGGTAGATTCTTCATAATTATGATTTTCTTCTTTAAAACACTTTATAAAACTTCTTAAGTTTAATCTGCAAAAGCAAATACAGTGAACATTAATTTTATTTACAAATAAAACTTACAATAAAATCATACTAATTTTCAACCAACTATGACTATCCAAGAATTGACAATTTCGCGACACGCCTATACAATGATTAGATTAGATTCTTAGAACAAAAACCAAATAAGTAGGCCAGAGCTGGGCACGAACAGTCGGTCGTTCGTTCGTAAGTGAAAATAATACTTTTTGTGGTCGTTCGTTGAAGTTATTAATGGTCGGTCGATTGTTCGTAAAAATTTAAATGTTCGCTGCGCTCGTTCGTTTGTGCGATCGTCAAATTTATCACATTAACATGATCACCAAATGTTTTCGATATTTTAATTTGTTTACATCGTGATCGTGTTAATGTAATTAATGTGGATTTCTGCACTTTATTTGACTCAATGTTGTGTTACACAGAGAGAAATAAATATATATATATTAGGGTGGGTCAAATTTTTTGTCGATGTAGCGTACCCCCTCACGGTGTTATTTGGATCATTTTAAGAATTTTTGGCCAAGGAACCATATGTCCAAAATGTATTTCGAGCAAGCGGTTTTTTCTCCATAGATATTTCCCAAATATCTATTATATAAATACGCTAAGCAAAAAAAAATTGTACCTCTCCTGCCCACAATTTTTATCGGATCGAAATTTTAAGCATACCGTTGGAAAGGTACACACAAGAGGAAAACCTAACAAATTATTTTGGGATTCCTATTAAAAAAATGAATTTGTAAGGTTTCCTTATAAAATCGCAATATTTTAACAGGAATCCTAATAAATTGGCGCGCCCAAACGTCAAAGCCAACTTCACTGTGTTGAAACAAAACATTTTTATTATTTAAAGGTTTCCTGATAAAATGTTCCCATATTATAAGGAAACCTTACAAATTAATATTTTAATAGGAATCCTAAAATAATTTGCCAGGTTTATTTCTTGTGTGTATTGACGGCCTCCATGTGTATCAAAGCATACAATTTGGATCCGATCAAAATTGTGGCCAGGAGAGCGAAAAATGTTCATACATGAATTTGGAATAAAATGTGTGTAAACACGCTCGCACATTGCACATTGCGTGAACCACAAATCGTTGTTATTGTGTATCTTTTCGAAGAACAAATCAATTCGCACTTGCCATATGTTCAGTGTGAATTGATATGGGTAACGAAAGGAAACACAACAACAACGATATATGGTTATTGACCACACAAAATTTTGTCGTAGGTCGCTTAGGCGATTTTGCTTTTTTTCTCATTCGCTCTCTCTCTCTCTTTCTCTCTCTCTCTCTCTCTCTCTTTCTCTTTCTCTCTCTCTTTTCCATTCCCACCGTATATCATATACTCAGAAAAAGAAAGAGGAACAAGTAGAAGCTCGCTTCGCTCGTAATATTGATTATTTTATGTTTGTGTTTAGTTTTTAGTTTTATTTTTAACAAAACTATTTAGTTAGCGCTACATGAAATGTAGAGCTATTGTATTTTTTTGTATTTTTTAGTGTATACTATTTTTATAGATTTTAATGATAAATCACACATATAAAAATAATCAGACAATATATTGAACTAACTGGTCAGCTGAGCTGACAGTACGTTAGGTAGTAAATGGGCCAACAATAGAAGTTATTGTTATAATAATCAATCACTTCTATTAAAACAATAAAAGTGATTCATTATTATAACAATAGCTTTTATTTGTTTTAGCCCATTTAGCTGGCTAACGTACTATCAATATATTGTCTGATAATAATAAAAATGGATAATGGCTTAATCAAAACATACTCTTGTTATATTCAAAACTTTTATCACCAACTAACAAACTTTCAATTTTAGAAATAACAAAATTCCATAGTTATTCGGGAAAAACTTAATAATAATGCTAATATTTTCATTACTTTATTCAGTTATTAGTGTGGACTTACATGTTAAAACCACTTTTTCCACATAAAACTTGATAAAAATATTGAATAGCTAGTAGTAAGTAATAGCTAATTGTGTGCTTTCTGATTCTGCAATTTGAAAACAGACTGTAATGAATTTCTGTCAATTCACTTCTCTTTTTATACAATTTCAATTCTATGTAGACTTTGATAAACTTACGATAAACTTGAAAACAATTTTATTTGTCTATTTTTATCTTTGCGTATACGCATGCAGTGTTCACATGTCAGAAATTTGATGCCAATATTGGCACTTTTTTCACTGTTATCACTTGTTTTCAAATAACATACAATAAGCCAAATTATCAATTGGCAAACGCACATATTCTTATTGCTAATTATATGAATGTACTAATAAACATCATAAAACATTTGAAGAAGTTAAATAAAATTATAGCAATAGAAAAATGGTGTGCAAATGAGAAATAATACAATCAAAAGATAAAAACCAGTCAGTGTCGTTAGGTTCGCTTCGGTTGGAGAAAATATGTAAAAAATCGAAATCAAAGAGGCTTTAAAGCGTTGATGGTAACAAACTACTACAAAGTTGATATGCTTCCCTTCATTTTATGAAGGTTTTTATTTGTTCGATTTTTCAAGCCTTTCAAGCGTCGTAAAGTTCGAAACCAAAAAATATGTCTCAACTTTGGCAAGAAAATATTCTTTAATTTAATAGCAGAAGTACCCGAGAAAAGATTTTTCACACTTTCATGATGAACCCATTTGAAAGTATTCTATTTTCTAACAAAACACTATAAAAAATATGTCTAACGTTAATTTTGCCATAAAAATTATTTTTGAAACACTTTCCATAACTGAAGTCACAAAAAATTTGGATCTTTGTATGGGAGCCATGTCTGTTTGCTATATTAATGGTGTGAAACTTTGCACAGGTTATTTTTTTCACAAAAAAATAACATTCGGAGGGTTTGGTGAAACTTCAACCAAAATTAAAGGTACCTCCCATACAAAATATTCGTTTTCGAGGCACCCCTAATTTTGATTGAAATCTCTTCAAATTTTCAGAATGTTATTATTTTGTGTAAAAAATAGTCTGTGCAAAGTTTCACGTCATTAAAGTAGCATACATGCATGGCTCCCATACAAAAATTCAATTTTTTCAAGGAAACTGTATTAAAAATTGATTTTATCTCAAAATTATTATCGGATTCGGTTTTCTCGTGCCAAAAAACCCCCCGATACATATTTTTGAGTGTTTAAGTCTACATTAAGTATGACTTTTGGACGAAAATTGGAGTCTTTTTCAAAGGTATCACTCCAGGCATGGAATTTTTTTCCATCAACCAAAGTCGCTCAAAATCTAATGATTTCTATTCCTCGGGACCCCCAATCATCCCGTGAAGTCAGATTTTAAATAACTTTTCTGGGGGGTGAGATAATCGATGGACAAATTTTGCGTACGGCGGACAACGTACAACGTTCGCCCTGGAACAGACCCACAACAACCATGCTCAAAACGGCCTGATTCGGGTTCTCTGACCTCAGAAACGTCCAAAAAACATGTTTTTGAGATGTCGTAAATTTTGACCCATTGCAATACTTTCCCCTTTCACACTAGGTGTGTGCGGAAAAGTAATACAATATACCTACTCACTCTTTCATAAAACTCAAGATAAAACTGATAAAAGACTTATAAAATAATTTTTATTATCCACACGTTGCTGTATAATTCGACATTAATTAGCAATGATCATAAAAAATTCATCAAATATTTGGAGAAGTGTTTGTTGAATACATATAATAAATATAACGATAAAAAGATCGTGTGTGGAAAAGTTTTGCTTGCTTGTTTCAATTTGAAAACTAAGACTATATACTGTCTTTAATTTGGCTCAAGTGATAAGAAACATAAGGTAAATTCTTAAGAGATTAGACTATCCAATATCCATACATACTCAATCACGAATAAAGAGAAGAACACAACATGTATTAATTTCATTTTTGTAAACCTTTGTTAGACAAAAGAAATCAAAACTATTCATTTCGAAATATAATTGAGATAATATGTTTATCTACCGACTGATGAACGATAATTATCGTTACTTTTGAGTGAAATTCCATACAACAAATTATAATTTGTTATATGGAATTTCACTCAAAAGTAAACAAAACTTCAACCGTTTTATGCCAACAAGGTTATAAATAAAACAGGCACGAGAAAACCGAATGAAGAGTCGTTGATATGGGTAATGATCACTTGGTATAATTTCTCATATTTTAAATAGAATCGAAATCGAAAAAATTATTAGAATATAAAAATCTTCATATTGTAATATTTTCATCGCTGTCATTTTTTAAGAACATTTAAATAAAAAAAAATCAAATTACAATTTTATTATAAACAAAGTCGGATGGTGTGATATTATTTTCAAAGTGACAGCAGTTGGTTATATTCGTACTAACAATACTGTTGCACACTGCAATAAATAACGTATGAAAATGCTCTTCTCCAGAATTTGAAATCAAATTACGCAAATATCTTTCCTAACGAATTTTTTATTTTTTATTTGAGCGTGATACAATAATTATAACAGCTTCTAAATGATACCAAATAGCTCAACTAAAGCTATTTCGTACCAATTAGCTTTGCTAAATGATATCATTTAGCTCCCGAACACTTTTCCGCGGAACTTTTCTACATAACATTTTTCCTCTGAACCCCTCAAATATTTGTTGTGCGCACTACTTTGATTAATCGTAGTGATGTATGTTTTAAGCGTACGTGTGATGCTTATGTATATGTATCGTTTCTTGTCACAGCAGTGACAATTCTATTTCGCATTGTATGTTTTGCTCCGTAAAATGACAACTAGCAGAATGAATTTAAACAAATTATCGCAAATATTTTTTAATGGGATACGAGGGTTGCTCCATAATTTTTTTTAAAAACATATATAACACAGTTGTTTTTTGTCGAAAATGGTTTTATTGTTTTTCAAAATATTCCCCGAGATGATCGATACACTTTTGCATTCGATGAAACCATTTGTCATAGCATTCGTGCCACTCCGAAACTGATATCTCCAAAACGTGTGTTTTGAACGCTTCAACTGCTTCTTCTGGTGTCGAAAATCGTTGACCACGTAGTTTTTTCTTCACGCTTGGGAACAAAAAAAAGTCATTGGGTGCCAGGTCAGGACTGTACGGTGGATGACCCATCAGTTCGATGTTTTGACCGGTCAAAAATCGAGTAGTTTGAAAAGATGTGTGAGAGCTCGCATTATCGTGATGAAGAATTATTTTGCGACGGTGGTTGTTTTTTCTTATTTCACCAAACACTTCGGGCAAACAAATGGTGGTATACCAATCAGAATTGACGGTCTTACGATCCTCTAGTGGAACGGTTGCCACATGACCACTTCTCCCGAAAAAACAGGCGACCATTCGCTTCGAAGTGCTTCTTGCTCGAACAACTTTCGTTGGGTTATCTTCATTTTGGAAGACCCATACAGTCGACTGCTGTTTCGTTTCGGGCTCATAGGCATATATCCACGATTCGTCACCAGTGACGATTTTATTAACGTCTTTTGAAGCACCACGATTGAATTTCTTGAGCATTTCTTTACACCAACTCACACGAGCCATTTTTTGTTCATCGGTCAATTTATGTGGGATCCAACGAGAGCAAATATTTTTTACGGCTAAATGTTCGTGCAAAATTGTATGTATGCTGTGGGATGAAATGCCCAAAGATGCCTCAATCTCACGGTAGGTCACATGACGATCTTCCATAATCAGTTTTCTGACAGCATCGATGTTTTGTGGCACAACAGCCGATTTTGGACGACCTGTATGAAACTCGTCTTTGAGCGAACTACGACCGCAACGGAATTCTCGGTACCAGTTATAAATTGTCTGAAGGGTTGGTGCTTCATTGCCAAAGGCCAAATGAAGTCGATCGAAACACTGTTGTTGAGATAATTTACTTCGAAAATCGTAGTAAATCATTTTACGAAAATCTTCACGTGTAAAATTCATTTTTTTGTTGAGTCGCAGTTTACCAGTCACTGTAAACAATACAAATAGCGTTCGTACGACAAAAGGTTCAGGGCACGAATACATACCAAAACATCAAACTTTACGAATATGACAATGGTTTACATCGGGCAACACTATAAGTACCATTTTAAAAAAAATTATGGAGCAACCTACGTACCATTTAAATGCCCAGTTAATTATGTTTTTGCTCAGTTATTTATTCTTTTTGTTCCAAAATCTATATAAAAAGTCACATCGCATAAATTTAGTTATTTAATCAAATTTTTCCTATATTTATATCACTTTGCTAAGTTAAATAATTCAACAATTCACAATTTTTATACATGTATTCGGAATTAGAATTTAATCCTTTTTAAAAGATTAATTTTTATTCCCTTTAGTTTTATATTTTGTCAAATGTTTTGAATTACGAGTATCGCCATCTATTGACAAATAATAAAATTAATTGTATACTCTTCATACGAAGGACACGCAACAAATTCTTTCCCTAATCTTTTTCGTTCATAAAATTAACTACATTAGCCATACTTAAAATGGAATACAGTCGAAAAAAATTGTCCAAGCAAATAGCGTATATCGTTGTGATTAACGAGATAAAAATGAAAAAAAAAGTGGAATATACCGGATTCAGCTCATTTCTAATTTTAGTTCAGTCGTCGTGGACAAAAGCGAAAAAAAAGAACGAATTGAAGAAAATGGTCGGAACTTCATGCCATTTAGAGTTAGATGTCATACATTTTTCAATGCATCACACGCTCTGACACATTTATCCTGGAATTTTATTTCGTTACACTAGAAATCATGTGATTAAAATTCTCAGTGTACATCACAAGTTTTAGTATCATTTTTTTCCTTTTCGTTGGTTGCATGAACAGCAGCATGCAGATAAATTGCCATTGTGCACACACACACACACACACACACACACACTACGGTTTATTTCGTTTCGGGGGTAACTAATACTCAACATTCTTTTCGGTCGCTTGTATAATTCATTCGCTAGCTTCATTTTCATCTCTCTCTCTCTCTCTATTTCTGTCTCTTTCCGTCTACCTTTTCTTTTGAGCACGTATATTAATGTTTAACTAAAATAGTCGTGTGTGTCTATTTAAACTACGTGAAAGAGCAAGAGAGCCAGAGAGAGGAAAAAAAAAGATGTATTTGAAATTGTATGTGTTTGCGTCCAGGCCACATTCAGTGGCACCAGCATTTGTCATGTGTTCAACTCAGCGAGAGCACATACCTGAATGATGATCTGAGTATACTGTGTAACTAACCCATTGTTGTATTTAACGAAGCTAAAATGAACATCCTGCAAGATAAAATTAAATACATGCACCACACATACAACGAACGATATTTCGTTTCTGCACATTTTCAATGTAATTCGCAAATGTAATACACATCTACGAGTGAACGAAGGTAAAATTCGTATGCGATACAGTTGAGAGCGCAATTCCAAAGCAAACTTCATTTTGTAGTTCGTCACAATTAGTACAGTTACACCCAAAATTATGATATTTACTGCATTCTGTCTGGTACCTTTGACTGATTAGCACATTGCATTCGGAGAAAATGATAATTAAATGTTTCTTTGACGGCAAACGCGGTACGATTTTTGTGTTGCTCACTCTTTGGATTTCACTCGAATTGGAAAATAAAATGGATTTCACTGAATCCGGTTTCACACAAAATGACTAGTTAAAACGTGGAGAGCTTGTATGCCGGCGAATTGAAATGCATTCCAAAAGATGCATCAAGGTTTAATTAAGTTGATCAGAAAAAATTGGGATGGTCATAAGCAAAACTACAATCCACCTATAAGAAGAGTTTGTAATTTCAGACTCTATATGTACCTTTTATTAATGACTTTTCTTGAATTTCTTTTTCGTTTCTTTGATTCACATGTCGACCATAACAGTTTCAGCATCATTAAAACACGCAAGTTAATTAATTATTTTCAGTGATGTGATACTTTCGTTAAACTTTTTGACAACTTTATGTACGAGTTTTTGGAAAATAAATCGTATCACCGAATATAAATGTGACCTAGTGTATGTTTCAGTTACAATAAATCGACCTATATATCGATGTATGAAAATATATAACCATTAAGTAAATATTACTCATTACAATTCATCATCGAATCATACATTTATTATGGAATAATGACATAATTATATAGGTCAGTCGATTTATTTTAAATTGACTTGAAATTTGATTCGAGAGAATTGCATTTTACATTATATCATGTAAAGATTTATTTGCGTTCAGCATAAAAAACGTTGAGTCAGTAGGTCGATATGGAGTTGTCCATGATATTGCACAGTACCACTCAACCATATTTTGTCGGATTAAAAATGTTCGATATATATGTGAAAACGGTGTATTGTTTGTATAAATTGTGTGTGTGGAAGAAAAGAAAATGAAAAGAATGATAGCAAAATCACGCGCCAGCAGCATCGCAACGATGTATATAAAGTGTAAAATAGAAACGGATTCTGCAAATGCCATGATGGCATTGTGAAAATTACAAATGTAGAAATAAAAGCGTGCCCAAGGCAAAACAATTAAAACAACAATTTCTGTTGTTATTGTTCGAGGCGTCGACTCTGTACTTTATTTTTTTTCCCTTCTCCGTTGCTGCAATGTTTTGTATGTTTCACTTTGTCTATGCACTGAGATTTCACATCCTCGGCATTCGTATTTGGTGTTGGGGCTGAGCTTATTGCAATCCTATGATTTTACCATTTTGTTGTTTGCTCGTGTGTATGCTTATATTTACGTTTGTCGTTTATTTTCATTTCACTTTGGCATTGTTATTTTTAAATGTTTCGTTGAATACGATTCGTCTATTTGTGTTTTGCTACTGCTGCTGTTATTGCATTTTACCTTGCATTTGTTTTGGATTCTCTTTTAGTCGGTGTATTGTGTCGGCCGGAGAGGGTTATTCCTTCTGCTTCTTCTTTTTTTCCACGTTATTGTTTGCCATGACGTGTCCTATGCCATGCAAAACAGACAAACACATATTTATTTGGCACAAACAGGGTGTTGGAGGTGGCGGACGGAGTGCTTGATTTGAAATCGAATCGAAGCAGAGAGAATGCAATGAGAGAAGCAGAGAATGAAGAGGAAATCAAAACTGAAAACCAACAGTACCTATAACGAACAAAATAATCAAGTCAAAAGAAAACATCGGAACATTTGGATTGAGTTGCAAGTATAACAAACTACATCAGCAAAATGAAGCTCAGCGAAAACGATATGAAGAAAGTTTTATGCAAAAATATATCGAAAGAGATATAGGAAACGTAACACAAATCCGATACACGCAGAGAGATAGAGGGCGGAGGGTGCCTAGACAAACGTTGCATCTGTTTCGTATATATGTTGCTGACGGTGTTATTTTCAAATTCCAGCCTTCGACTACTATTTAAATAGGATCACTTCAGACATTGTATCCAGGCTATCTGGGTCCAAAGTACCAAACGTTGCGCATCACTCTGACATTCATTCAAAATGAAATCGATTCGCACGAAATGAGTATGAATGAAGGCAATTTATTGAATTTTTCTATTTGTTGCTGTTGTTGTCATTCATTTAAAAGCTTCTTTTCGATTATTTTGTTCGGGTCGAAGTTGACAAAAAATCGATAACAAACATTGTTTGTTTGTACGATCATCAGTGTGTCTTCTACACGATGACTGTGTTTTTTTTTTGCTCCCTTAATCCTATTGCATCACTTAAACGTACACGACGTCGTTGTGGCGGCGATGTTTCCGATGGAAATGAATAGCAAAATAGCAAAGGTGCAAGAAAAAACAACGTATCCAATTTGGTCATAGCACGACACATTCATACTTTGGGTTAAACTAAATTCGATACATTGACTATAAATTACATTTGGTTGATATTTGCAATGATCTATGAGTTCATCTTTTTTTCGCAATGAAACCAAAATAATGGCGAGAGAATAGAGACAAAGAGAAGGAGAGAGAGACAGAGAGAGAGAGAGAGAGAGAGAGAGAGAGAGACAAAAATACGCCAGACACTATACAAATTATGATTGATTTCGATGGGCTCTACCCAATCGGCTATAAATATTCATTTTGCATATATGAATTGTGTGTACTTTCTGTGTGATAAAAATTTGTAATCGTCAACAGAAAAAGACATTCGCTGAGTTGCTGGCGAAATCAATGCAAAACTCAGCAAAGACTTTTGCTCATACCTATGCCATGTTGGTGCCATATGTATAATATAAAACTCCATGTTTCGCAACGATAACGATATTACAAAAGAAAGTTTTCGACATGTTATCGAAAACTGCGAAAGGCTGGCTCAAAGGAAGTACCAAACGTGCGATGTAGTGCGTGGTGGTGGTTATGTCTGCAAGTTTTGTCAACAATGGGCCAACGTTTTTCACATTCAAGATAAATGCATGAAAATAATAAATCAAATTGACTTCGAAAGGCATTCGCTTCTAATGCATGTCAATAGAAAAGAAAAACAAACAAGGATCGTTATTTCGCCCACGGTGTGTAATTTTTGTATCGTACACACATCGCCATTACCCATATATAAAAAGTGTGAGTGGGTTTAATGTTAGTTTATGCTATTGATTTTGCTTAATTATGGTTTCATCATCTTTTCTTATAAAAAATTTGCGCATAAATCAACCTACAAAGGCAAGCATTTAGTTTCGGTAAAAGGTTCAAATAATTTCTCCAAAAAACAATGTCAATCTAACGAAAGAGAAAAAAAGTCCACTTCGAAAATCAAATGATACAATGCCAAAAATTTAAGACAAGCTAAAACAATGTATAAATAGCTTTTTCAAATGTAAATGACGAAAAGTTTTGTATCCATTTTAAAATAAATGCCATTTGGTAGTTAATTAAAGACGAATTTATTCGCATCTCCAGTGAATTTGATGGTTGTATACTCTTTTCCAATAAGATCGGTTACAGCGGTCTGTCAAAAA
>NW_022197577.1:2638397-2664016 GCF_009176525.2 Contarinia nasturtii
TATATACATTAATTTGACAACACTCATCTTAATGAAAACGACTATACAAACGATTGACAATCAATGAAATAACAGATGACGTATTTGTTTTTTTTTCTTTGTTCGGCGAGAGGGCATTGAGAACTCACGATATACAACTCTCAAAACTGTTTTTTTCTCGTCTCATTTTGGATTTTTCGCGGGCTGGTAATTTGAAATCGTAACATTCACAACAGCAATGCGAAGCTTCGATAGAGAAGCGCTCGCTTACAAATGGCAATAAAAGTAAAGGAGCGTAATCAAAAGTTAATTTGTCATTGTAGAACAGTAGGGAGCAACCGAGTATGATGAGCTAGGTTGATTAAATTAACATAACAATAGAACTGAACATTTACCATTTACATTTTCATCTCAATTGTGAAGAGTGAACGGCGGAACGGAGTCGGGGCTTTAGTGGAAGTGCATTCAGTGGCTCAGGCCCAGAATGGATGTTTGAACGAGTAAAAATCAGTGTCGTCGAATGATGAGGGAAAAACAACGCTAACGGCAAAACAACAACATCATTCAGCGTCAAAACAGTAACAATCCAATAAACCAAATAAAAATGTTGTAGACTAGAGTGGAACACAATGTGGAGTAATAAAAATACCTGGGCGCGTGCAACGTACCTATACCCATTGCCGCCAAAGAGTGAAAACGGAACCAAAGCGAAGAGAGAGAGAGAGAGCGCAAGCGAGTGTTGTAGAGAATCGAGCATTACAAAATTACCGAGACATTTAACTTCATTGGATCGTCGCATGGTGAAAAAAATGGTGCGATGCAATGGAAGCAATTGAAACAAAAGCAAAAACCGCCAAACATTAGCCCAGCCACAAGAAAACTAGAAAAACAATAGCAAATTGTCAAACATTGTGGCATGGGAACCGTGTAACCAAATGTTGGTCTGCATTCAGAGGGAAAATCGTAAAACGATGTTAACTCTCAACGAACGAAATGAATGAACAACCACACCGATACATACGGAGCAAAAAAAGCACGCAAATATGTCGGAGGGAAAAACAGCAAATCGCTTAGCACAAAAGTATTTGTTCGAAAAACTATTAAATAAAACGTGAACAATGCGAAAAATTGTCAATTTTATGGTACTTCTTGATGGCTGTTGTTTGTTACTGTTGCTGTTTTTGCATTTATTTGTTGTTTGCCATACACTTTAGTCGTTTATTGTGTATCTTGATGTTTCATTACAGAATTGTGTTTCCCGCGCGTTGTTTTTGCTCTCACTTTTTAAAGCTCTTCTCTGTCTCTCTCCCTTTTTCTTTCTTTTCCAAGCCTTTTTTGCTCTGATTTTGAGTCTGTGTGTGTTGGCAATTTTATACCGTTTTATTTGCGCTCGTTTCTGTATATATTCGCATTTACACTAATTGTAGCTCTCTGACTCTCTTTTTTTCACTTCACGTGCAATTATACCGTAATAAGTATACACACTCCGTAGATGTTGCCCTTGTTTTTATTTAAAATGTTGGCTGCAATCACAAAGCGCTCGAAAACAATGCGAACTAAAATGGGAGCGTCGATTTTAATAACATTCCGTAAGATTTTTTATTTTTGCAATTGGATGGATATTGTTTTGTGAATCAAAATCGAGAATCAGGAGTCGCTGTTGCGTACCGAAAAAAAAACTAACCAACTAATGAATGGAAAATTGGTGTGCGAGTTTTTTCCTCTGTTTTTCTTCTTCGCATAAAATTAAAGCATTTAAGGTAAAAAGAAAGCGAAAAAGAATCGACTTGGAAACTTTAATTAATTCCAGGTGAATTTACCCGATTATTTTTCTTGTTCTTCTGCTCTCTTTATTTCAATGTTAAATACAATGAAAAGAATGACTACAAGAAAATTTCAATTGTAACAAACGGTATTATAATAAAAATTCGGTATAGTATGGGGACTTACCTGTAAAGTGGTATGCCGGCATCGTCACGAAACCACAGAACCATGTAGACTTTATCTCTGGACGGGGCTATTAGCGGACACGGCAAAGATATTCGGTTCCCTTCAACAGCCTGCACATCGATAGTTCGCACTGCAAAGGAAAAGAAAACGAAATTATAAAAACATGAACACATGAGAGAAAATGGTGCAGGAAATCGAGAAATAAAACAATTCAACCGACGAACATTTCACACACAAAAAAAGAGTACAATGCGAACAAGAAGTGAAGTGGTCGAACATAAATATTATAAATTACTGAAATCACATTATAAAATGGTTATAGCGCGTTTGTACCAAATGACTCGTGAACGGAATTTAAGTGGCTGCACATTTTCTCTCTTTTTTCGCGCCACCATGAAAACCATTTAATATTCAATCAAGCCAAGTGGCATAATAGCGTCGTATTCTAGTTTGCATTCTTTCTCTATGTTTTTTATTCTTATGTTACCACCCCCCTCCTCTCTCTCTCTCTACCTCTCTCTCATTCATTCTTATTCTTCCCTTCGATGAACATTTCGACGAAGGGAAAAAACAGCGGCCAACAAAGAAAAATGTTGAAAAATCATAATTAAACAGCGCATTTTATGTTAAGCACTCGTGCGCTTCGAATTTCACAGCTTGTATGTGCGGGATATCCGTATTTTTTGTTCGGTTGCGGTGGAACGAAAAAAATCTTTGAGATTATTTTTAAATGTTAAACCATGTCATAGAATACCAATTGAATGCAACGGTACAGTACACAATCCAGCAGATCGAGCTTGGTACGTGGATCCATCATAATTATGGCTAGATTCACCCTTTTCTTACACAATATTTTCACTTTATTCCATTTTCTTCTCGACCAAACTAGTGTTTTCGAATTCAGTTTCTGTTGCCCTAGCAAAATTTTGTCTTTTCGAAAGTCGAAACGAAAAGTTGATAAGCATCTTCATGGTAGCGAATCACAACATCTAACAGTTAATTCACCAACTCACATTATTTCACTTTAATATTAATTAAAATGATAACAATTTTGTGTATCCCATTCCAAAATTGTCATTCGCCACACATTTGAGAGCTTTCAAGGTTTGTAAAGTGTTTTTTTTTTCTTGTTATTATAACCGTGTACTAATACTATCGCGTATCTCTGTATAGAAAAGTTTTCACTGCATCCGAATAAATCTAAAACGTGTTGTCCGAATCCACAATCTATTGACAGAATGTGTAATACCAGAAGAACGATGATAACTGCGAATCACGAATGCAGAGTGTTGATGTTGGTGTTGGCATCGAGACACATACTCACACAGAAAGTGAATAAAGCCGCAAAGTGCAGCATAACTTTTGCGAGCAATGCTGCTTCTGGAGTGATTTGGAATGAAGACACGTTTCATTGCCATTGGTTTTTTTCTTCTGGTGTGTGTGTGTGTGTGTTGCTTTTCGTCGCATCCGTTTTGATTTATACCCATATCGTTGTTCGTATATTTCGTTGCCACTTAAAATTGATTCGATACGTTTTTTCTGCTTCTTTCGGTTTTTTTAAATATGATTTTTCATTACGAACGTGAGAGTTTTCCCAATGATTATCAACTTAACATTTAACAAACTTCCATCGAAGTGAAGCTTACTCTTGCCGCTATGCTGTGCTGTGAGTGTGTCTACTGTCTATATATCTATCTGTGTGTTTATTTGAGATTAATCACATGCGAGAAATGTTGTATGCATTTATTTCCCGTCATATTTTCTTACGGTATTTTTGCTGCATTGAAAATGCACTTCATCAAATCTATTTTCCTCCTTTCAATCGGAAAATCGTTATCAATGCGATTTCTCTCTTTTTTCGCTTTCTTTCTTCATCTGTCAATCCAAACAATTGAACCAGAGCCATCAAAAAACGTGTTCTCCACATTTTCGGTTTAACCAATATACATTTTTTTTTCTTCGAAAAGAGTCGAAGGAAGAGACTCACTTTTATTTACCGTTAGTCAACAAATGCAAAAGTTATTCACAAACGAAAATGTCTTTCACATGGCTTCCGTCAAATGCAGTCGCACGAATTAAGCAAGAATAATCTTTTATTCGTTCTCACGAATGCACGAATCGACGCAAAAAAATCAATCAATCACAAAACGGAACGAACAAAAAAGAAGAAGAAAAAAAAAAAAACACTTCGGAACGGATGGAACGACTGAACGAACAAGCGAACGAGATGGATGAAAAATATGCAATTCTCGATGCACAACCTCAACATCAGTAAATAAAATTTGATAAATGCGATTTTTGCCATTACCATTCGTCGGATTCACACATCGATTGCATTGTCATAAAATTCGCACACATAGAATATAAAAATATATATAACAAATGTATCTAAAGAAATTGTATGTTTACGTTCGTTTGATTCGAATGCGCTCGCACACATTCACACATTTTTCTATTCAATTGAATGCGCATTCGCATTCATCGCGTGGCATCAAAACGCGTCGTTCACTCTGATGCAGGAAAAATTATTAATTCAAAATAAATCGATCACATTCAGTATTTGATGAGCGAACAATGGCACAGTGTGCATACAGAATGATTTTAAAACCGAATGTAAACAGAAGCGAAAGAAAGCAAAAGAAGAAAAAAAAACAAGAGAGAAAATCATAATTTTTCATATTTTTCTGCACAGCGGAAGTTTATTTTCCTATCGCGAATCCGCATCCGGTAGTGAAATATATTAAATTATTATGAATATTGCCGATATGACCTTATGATTTACGAGAAATTGGTGGTTTATGCTTTTAATTCAAAGCCACGATGTATCGCATATATTTCAAAAGATATCGCTCGATGAAAAGGTCACAAAATCAATAGCAAATTACGAAATCATAAAACATTACTCGCTCTATGTGTGCTGCGATATGATTTGAAAGTGCTTTTATTCTTTCAATCGCTTGTGGAGTGCTTCGAAAGCACAGTATTTTGTTACATTAAAAGAGTTCTTTCGAAAGATGTTTAATTGGACATTTCCCTTGATTGCTGACAGCAAGTATGTAACTTACTGAAAGATCCATTGAAATGACTTCGATTTGAAAAGATCAAGGTCATCATTTAAAATGTTGAATAAAAGATTTTTTTAGATATTATTGGTGTTATAGATTTATTGCATTTCTCGAAATTTAGGAAATTTTCTTGTTATATATTTGAACCAACCAGTTACGGAATGCAATTATTTTTGCGCCTATACTCTCTTAGAGTTTCTGACCATTCTTGGATGTCCGTCCTAGTTCTTCGTAGTTTCTCTTCATCATTGATCATTCTTTTGGGATTTTGTCGTTTGCCCACCTAACACAATTGCAATCGAATCCGAACCTATTGTATAATGCATGTTTAGTAAACATTGTTTACGATCTGCTTTTCTCTTTTTTTTTTTTTTTTTTCAAAAGTCCGACTGATGTACGAAATGAATAATTCCTCGCCCTGTTCGATACGTCTGGTCGTGATACACATCAATTTATTCGTGACGAAGAAAATTATCACATTTGGACTACACGAGCGGTTTAGGTATGATATTTTATCAAATAACAGCAATTTAGGTACAGTATCCAAATCTATCGTGAATCCTTTGACATGAATTATTGATAAATGGTGTCCCAGTATGTGCTGCAAAAAGTTTATCTTGGGTTGATTATCAAAAAGTCGTCGAATTTCTTCAAATTAGTTGATTAAACTGAATGCCTCATAGAGATCATATTAATAAAAGTTGATAATAAAAGTTGATAATGTGTTCCGTACAAGTACATTGCACATTTAAAAATACATCACTCACACGGGTCGGTATTGTATGGAATTGATTTTTGTGGTCGGTCACCCAATTCATCAGATTATCTATATTGCTAGGGGCTTAATTCAAAATTTTCAAAAACTGAATTCTATAATAATATCCAAATTAACTGAATTTTTCAGCAAACGAATGAATTCCGGTGAATTCTACGGCGAGGCGAGTTCGTTCAAATATGTGAGATAGTGGTGAATAGTTTCTGTTGGCAATTACTGCCATATTTATATTTTGTGTAACAAAATTGCAAATGTTAAAATAATTAATTGTTAATTAATGTTAATAAAATTAATTTTATTTTCAATTTTGAGCGATTTTTTATCGAAAACAATCGGAAATATTGAAAAAATAATAAATTAAAAAATATTGCGGATCATAACCTCACTTTATTAATTTGACACATTTCATTCTATTCACACGAATTCACCGAACTCATCAATAACCACTCGATTCAAAAGTGTGAATTTACGTGAATTCCTGTGAATTTTTTGGCCGTATTAAGCCCCTAGCTATATTGCGCCAGAATGTTTCTATTGCCCCAAAAACCATTTCAATGGCACACTTAATATATAATCCTTCTACACCGAATTTAATGTCATGAAACTGACTTCCGCACTTGCTTGGTGTATAATTTGTATTTTACCAATGTGTACGATTGTTATTTGCACACTTAGACGAGCAATATTCAAAATTGGTTTTTTCTTGTGGACGAAACGATCCAAGTATGCGTCTTTTCACACACCAATTATTAAAATATATAAAATTATTGTTATGAAAAATGTCGATATGACTTTATGGTTTATGAGAAATGGATGGTTTAAGTATTTAATTCAAAGGCACGATGTATCTTACACATTTCAAAAAATGTCTCTCGTTGCAGATTGGAAAAAAGGTCGCAAAACCAATAGCAAATTACGAAATCACAAACATCAATCGCTCTATGTATGCTGTGATGTGATTTGCAAGTGCTTTTATTCTTCCTATCGCTTGTGGAGTGCTTCAAAAGCAATCACAACATTTTGTTACATATATTTACACTTCATTACACGAGAGAAGAAGAGTATTGCAACACGGCAACAATCCTTATGTGTTTGTGTGTGTGTTCGTTGCATCGTCATTGCTGCACTTGTGCATGCTCTGGGTAAATCGTTTTACGACTTACCGAACTGATGAATTCGTCAAAAGAAAAATTGAGATCACGTTTATCTCATTCGAACAGTCTCTTTTTGAGGGCGCCCCACCAAACCCCACAACGTTTTTCTTCAACACGTCATACCAAATGCTCGGTTGTTAAAATGACGAAGTGTACGAATATCGGAGAATCAAAATTGTATGTGTGTGTGTGTTTTAGTGGTGCACTTTAGTTTGCACATCCGTATGACCAAATTGAAAACTTCCACACAATGTTATCCCGTGGAAACACAAATAGTTTCACTTCTTTTAATGTCCTTTGCATTTTGCTGTCAAAAAGGAGCAAGCCAAACGAGCAAGAAAAAGTAAAAAAAAAGTGAGTAGTTGCAGCAGCAGCAGTGCACAATGATGGAATATTTGCAAGGCACGTTTGCAATTTTAATGCTGCTCGAACCGAATGTGCCACGGATACGATCGCGCGTACACCGAACTGAAATTCATAATAGAAGTTGCCAAAGAAAATCTGAGCACGATGTATGTAAGAAAAGCCAGAATTAAATTATACATGGACTCCGTTATTTTTTTTTTGTTCATCTTCGTATGTATGTGTCTCTCTGTGTGTGTATTCGAGTGGTTATGTGAGTGTGTATGTTTGGTGGCAGTGCTGACATGTATTGTATCCATATTTCAATTTTCATATGGAAATTTTTGGCGAAAACGTGCATATTTGAACAGGTTCAGTGTAACTGACAAAATCGCGTTTGTCATTTGAATCTATCTATAATTGAAATCAATTATATTGTATGCACAATGCACATGTTACAAAGCAACTAACAATAAACACACACACTGACGAATGGAGGCAACTGAAATATGAATGGGTAAAAATCAACGACGACAACACACACACACACACACACACACGGTGATGAGTTGCGACGGTCGGTGGCGGTGGCGAGAGCAGCATTGTGGTAACCTATATTTCAGAGATAGAGAACGATAGAAAATGTGCATTCGACATTCACAAAAAGCAATTCACAATTGATGCTGCGAATTAGTGAATTCAATTCACTATGCAAGAATTCCATCAAAAATTTAATTCCGCACAAACGAGCCGTGTGCATTGTGCACAATCTCTCACTCATCCCTTCTCTTCCACTCATCCTGTGACCGTCAAAAAAAACACAGAAAAAAAAATATTTTTTTTTATATCGAAGAATGAGGAGATCGACTTGATTAATTCAACGAGAAGTTTATAATTCGGCGAATGCATATCTGCGATTTGCTCAAGTGTATATACATCGATATAAAGTGTACCATGGGGTTTTTCGTGTATTCTCTGAAAATGCCATCGCTATTGGCTTTGAATTTCAAATGCGAGTCGTCGAAAGGAACGACTCCTTTGTGTGTGTGGTGCATTCGATTGCATGTGGTGTTTCGTTTTACGTATTTATATGCTCATTGATCTGTGAATATTCATAGCGTTTGTTGTTTAAACATTTCATGAATGCAGCATATTTTCTCGAGATTCTTGTGGCAATGGGTAAGACAATCGGGCGGCACTTTGAAACGGATATTTGCTTCTTTTGCATTATACAATACGATTTCTGGCTCTTTAATTTGGTATATACACTTTTATCGAGCGCATTTTCTGGGCGAACGTTACTTGCATTCGATGATGCAAGATATTCCATGTTGCGCCATTGTTCAATGTTCATTGTGCATTCATGCATGATCTTTGCTGCGGTTAAGATTCTTTGATTGAAAATATTAGTTTCAAAAGGCAAAAGCATTCCTTTGCCCGCAAATTTCAAATCAAAATATGAAAGCAAAGCTACATGATCCGTTCATTAATTTTCTCGCTTTTTCTTTATTCGTAATAATGTTCGTCAATCAAAGCCTAAGGCATTTAAAATCAAATCGTCGATTCTTTTTACTGGTATGTATTTCCTTTTTTTTCGTAATAAATCTCCATACATGGTTAACGAATTTCGAAACGATTTATGTTTGATATTTAAGCGCACCTGTGTGTTTTTTGGGTAATATTTGCGTGCCACCGTTTCATTTGCGTTAAAATTGTAATGCATTCCTGTTTATGGTTGGAATTTTAAATGTGCGACAAAATTGCAGAATTTCAAACGATATTTGAGCAACAACGTACAAATTGTGTTAATTTTTGAGAGTTAAAGAGGCTGTGATGTGCACGCGTTGGCTGTGCTTTTGAAAAACAGTGAGAAACAAGTTTTGTCACTTTACTCTCATATCAAAACAATATTATTTCGTCAGGAGTGGCTCTTGTGTTGCACACATTCACACAATTTTATAAATAAATGAAACATAAAAGTGATGAAAATTCGCTTTTTTTAACCAGAGAGAATTTTGCTTCCCGAATGTCAGTATATAGCACACATATTGAATAGGGATTCAATGCTACCTGTATGTGATGAAAAGCACATAGCAAGAGAGGAAAAGAGAGAGATAGAGAGAGGGAATGAGTGAGTGTAAGCAAAAGTAGACATTTTGAATTCATTAAATTAATTAAAATTTAAGCTATTTAATAAATCTTTCGGTGCAGCCGAAATGTACTATACACACGATGTGAATTCACGTGCAATATATATTTTATTATCGTAATGGAGAGAAAATTTTCTACATTTTAAAACAAATTGTAGCAAATTGAACGCAGCCGTTGCACTAACTGTTTCGCTATGCAATGCCATCGTCATCATTATTACCATTGCTGATGTCACCGCTCTGTCCCCCTCATCTCTCTCCCTTGCTCTCTCCCTCCCTCTCTCTCTCTCTCTCTCTCTCTCTCTCTCTCTCTCTCTCTCTCTTTGTCTCACGAGTGTGCCGGAATTTTCGTCGACGCAAATTGTTTCAATTTGTTCAAGAGAATGATGTCGAAAAGCACGGGATAAAAAAAAGAAACGCGGAAATTTTCTTCGCCTCTTCGAACAACCAGCAAAATTAAAAGAAAAAGAAAACAATTCGAAACAAAACTTTCGGGGAAAATGATGAAACATAATAATAACTTTGTTATATTCACCACACAGCGGTGAATAATTCTTCGTCGTCGTTTTTTCTCTCTCGCTCGTGCATGCCCGTGAGTTTTGGGTGCTTTTGCAAATGAATAACTTTATAAATACTATTGCGAATGTATGGATATGAGTCTATATGAGCATTGCGATGGCACAGCGCATAAACTTTGTAACTTTTACAGTTTTGCCAATTCAACGATTATAAATAAAGCGGAAAGGTGTTTCGAACGATTTATTATTTTTAAAGTGTCTTTTTCTTTTGGTAGAAAACTTAATGAGAGAAATTCTCTAAATTTTCCAAATAAAATTAATTTGTGATTTTAAGACTTTTTCCGATGTGTGTTATACCGATGGTGATGGCGGTTGCCATTCGTTTTGCACCATTCTGCACATCGAATTATTTCCACATTATTTGGCTTGACGAAAATAAACATAAATATATGTTTGGGCCCCACAGCCGTCGCACACACTAAAGAGATGTGCAACTAATGATGCTATAATTAAAAGAACAAACAAAAAATGCTCGAATAAAGAAAGAGAATCAAACGAGATCGAATCTCCAAACTGTTCTCAATATACCTGAAAATTTTCAAGCTAAAATTTCACACCATGTAATGCAAGTGCTTGTTTTTGTTAACCAAAAAGTCGTATGTTTTTGCCAGACAAAATCCTATACTCCAGTATGTTTCATGCCCTACCGCAGGCAAGAAAAACACTAACGGTTTAAGTCTTTGGCCACATACATTCACATATATTTACATCACAGCACTCTGTGTCTTCCGTTTCGATTCCGAATCTCACTATATATTTGACTCAAGGCTCAGCATCTTGTATGCGTGCTATGGTGGTGGTGTGTGTATGTTTTGGTAGTGGTTCAGTCCAGATAAATCTTTAAATTTATTGTTTTCAATTCGAAGCTCTCATCCATTAGGCTTAAACGTAATTTTCCCTAGCTAGCTTTTCGATCCATCTATGGATGTATCCTATGCTCTACTGCTTCGGTACCAAATTCGTTTATTTTTCTTGTGCAAAGCTTGAGTCACAGCCACCTTGCGAAAAGATTCACTTTAACCTAATATCAAAATAGAATTTCGTCGAACAATTTTTTTTTCTGTCCATCTGTAAAATAACCTCTCTAAATATATTTTTTGTTCTCCATCCCGTTTGCACTCTTCTACTAAAACTTGATTTCGGTCACCTTTTTTTGGCTTTCTGGTGAAATCATTAATAACTGAAGTGAACGAAGATATTGAGAGAGAGTGAGACAGAGCAAAAAAGGGCGCCAAGATAAAAAAACACATCGAATTCTGTTACCTGCCACTTTATTTATGTCGATTTATTTTGTATCCGTTATTTTACGTCTCCAAAGGCGTTCGAACGAGAGCATACGAAAAAAAACTATAAACTAAAGTGAGTTGATCAATAAATGAAAGAAATGCCAAGAAAAGTGGCTGAACAAGTGGTTTGGGATTTCATCCAATTGCCTTTGACGAAGCCAAAAAGTGTGTATGTGTGTGTGTGCGTCTGACTCACTAAGTTGAGTAACGATATGAGCGAAATGGAGCCAATGTTATCAATTGATTTACCCGGTTACCCACTTGAGTATTACAAATCAATAATTAGACCGTTGACGACCTAACCCGATCACAAACAACGATAGTTCACAGTTCAAGTCGGGAAAATGTCACATGTTTAACAAACAACAACAACATAACTTTTGAATTATCGGTGGGAATAGCAAAAGCGAGCAAAAGTGATGAGCCAAACGCAATGCAATCACTTGATTGAAAATGTTTTCAAACCCTTTGAAAGGTGCGACCGATTTTTGTTTGGCAGAAAATGTCACAGATGAATTTATTGATTGATATTTTAAAAGACGATGCGAAACAGTTTAAATTGAAATTGATAATAATTTGCGCAAATTTACAAACTGTGTGTATTTCTTTGCGGATGAATTGCTATATTTGCAACAATAATTCACTCAATTTATGTGATGATCCTAAGTTTCATCTTTTTTTGGGACCTCGAATCCGCGCATACATGTTTTAGCATATGTTTGGCTTTAAAGTGCAGAAGTTTGAAAACTTTAAAATTACACAAAATTGTGCTCAATGTTGAATCGTTAGCTAGTTTTCTCGCTTCTCAAGCTCAAAATATATGTTCAACGAACGAAAATTCAGCGTAATGATGTAATTCATAAATCATCACATAATATTGCTGCATGCACTAAACTCCATTCAAGCACCACATACACACTAACTCGAACAGAGAGCGCAAATCCATTTCGTTTATTTGCAAAAGACGATGCCGATGTATACGCTCATGTAGAACGCTTAACTCAATTCAAAAACTGAAATGCAAACAATCCATGAATAAATGGATGGAACACACAGTGTGCATGTAACGGGAATTAGTACGATTTCAATTGTAAATACAACACCCCATATGAAGTCATTTAAACGGTATTTATCTTAAGCAAGTTTAAATGGCACAATATATTGTTTTTGGACGCATATTAATCATAAATAAGAATTTTAGCTACAAAAACTCACGAACTTCTTTTTAAAAAAAACCTAGCTCTTTTCCTTATTTGTTCAACAGAAGGTGTTCGATGAGGAAGCGCTCGCTTTCTTTCTCTTTCTCTCTCACTTTCTCTTTGTCTCTTTCTTTCTTTTTCTCCTACTTTCTCTTCTTCTCTCTTTCTCTTTCTCTCTCTCGGTCTCTGCCTCTGTATTTAAATAAATGTTGAGCACAGATGCATATGAATATTCATTTACAAATTTCGCAAGTATGTTATAGTTTCCAATGTTTTTGCGCACGTACTAGAGTCAATTTGGTGTATTCGACGTTTTATTGAGAGCTCAACCATCACTATAATTTTCAAATTTATCGATTTTATGGCATCGAAAGATAATTTATTAGTTCCGAACATTATACACGTTGAAATTTATAACATTTTACATAACTTTCAAACCATCCATAAGCTTTGAATAACAATAATAGTAATATTCAATCATATCCACCATTTTGATAGAAAATACGGATACTACGTAATAATTTTAGCCCTAGTTAAAATGTTGAACGTGCGAATTCTTTTTTGGAAGAAAAAAAAAAAAAAATGAGTATATCTTGTGAGTTGAAATTAAAACAATTCATAAGAAAGTTTATTGTAAAGGATATCTTTATTCTAAGTCAGAATTTCTGACTTTAAATTTATCGTTTATATTTTTATATCCATCATCGCTTCGACCATGTTTCCACAAACTCATGGCATATGTGTTCGTTTCATTTCAACGAAGCAAAAAAGAAAATAAGAGATCATCGGAGCATGAAAAAGCCGAAACAAAATTTATTTGAATAAAATTCAAAGAAAAATAAACCGAATTTTTTTTGGAAATAAAATTTACGCATGCAAGCCATAACGATAAACTGTCTGATATGATGTGTGTGTATGATTTAAGTCTGCTGGTAGCAAAGCATTCAACACGCATGCATACAGAAAAGCTACCGAAGTTTTTGTATTAAAAGAGTGCGAGTGTGCACAAAGAGAATGGCACTCTTAATATACCGAAACGATCGAGTTCAAAAGTGTATTCCGAATCAATTTTTTCTTCTTCTTTTTTTTTCGAAAACTTAGTTTTTAAAAGTTGTTCAAAATTCACGAATACGCACTCGTATGTGAAAGAATACGAGTGTGTTAAGACGAGAGAGAGATAGAGAGAGAGAGTGGGTGATTACAATGTGCGTTGAATTTTTGGTTGAATACCAGATACATTTGAAGTACCACATATGAGGGTTTGCGGTGTGTATATACCGAAAATCATTGTGCATTTCTAATGTAAATTTGATAGGGTAAATATTGTGCCTGGCAAACGGCGACTAATGCTAACAATTGTTAGGCATACTGAACTGTGCCGTAACATTTCAATTTCGAGCTCGGTAAAAAGGAGAAAATTCAACCGAAATTTTTGGCACTTGAAACAACAAACTGTACAGACGGGTTGTACTCAAAGTTGTAAAACTACCAAATAACACTTGCATATAATGAACTCTTTTAAATAATGTTACCGAAGCACAACATTAACCAATTGAATATTACGTATCTACAATGAAATTTGTCCTAGAATTTGTCTCGGCGAAAAACGAAATTCCAGAAATGTTTGAAACATATCGACCAGCACTGAATGAATTAAATTCATGTGTATATTCTGTCGGAAAAACTAATGGTAAAACAATTATGTTCAAGATATTCACTTAAACAAGATCATAAAATACCATTCATTCATTTATACAGAGACGATGCCATTGGATTGTAGTTAAAGTATGCAATGTGACAAAGTAGAGAGAATGGGAAGGGGGAGGCATGACAGAAGATGGAAAGAGCACTTTGTAGTGTTCAACTGTTTACATTGCAATGTGTACTTTATCCAATTAAATGTTGTTTTTACATTGTATCTCAAAATGTACGGCCCATTTCGTTTGACAAACAGCACAATATCATTTTGTGTATTAAATAATAAAATAATGCGAAATAAATGTATGTATGTGTAAGCGTAGAAAAACGCCATTTCATCCGTATAAATATTGTCAGCCAATTTAAAATTGTATTTACATATTTAATTCACTTGCTAAAGATCGTCAAGAAGCTCTCCAATTCCATTACAGGCACTTCGTCGCCGGTTTTCACTAACGATAATCATTTTTTTTATATAGAAATATTTTGGCAAATGAAGGCAGATACTATACATTTGTTTTGGCTTTTACATTGGAATTGTAATGGTAATAATGGCAATTGCAATGATGATGATGGTGATTTGTAAATCGTCATCGTGCACCGTCTGGCATAGTGTGGTTTTTTGCTTCGAAATGAGTTTGCGTGTATGAAACCCACACAAAAGCGGCTATAATACAGAAAGTGATATAATTGGCTACAAGTATTTACATTCATAAATGCATACTATGCGAAATTCAAGTTGGCTGATGGTGAAAATGTTATCATGAATTTCCATTAAATTAACCTCGTTATTTTCTTCATATCTATTCATATACATTATTATGATCTATCCACTTTTCTAATCGATTCAATGCGATACAGCACGAACAATGTAGAAAAAAACTTTGACTATCTCGATCTCGAGCGACAACAGAAAAATCGCATCACCAACAATCGAAGTAATTATGCTTGTTTTTCTTTTATTTTCATTCCTTTTCGGTTGGTGTTGGTTCAGAATTCAAACGTGTTTCGAGAACGAGTGTGAAGTGGTAAAAAAAGCAGTTACTTTTAGTACTTGCATGTTTTACTTTCTCATCCGGTGAAGTGGTTTTTGCAAAAAAAAAAAATAAATAAATAGTTTTTTCCCATTCAACAAGAATGTGCCAGAACAGAAATGGCATCAACGAACAAAGGCGTCAAAAATGTCGAAAACGATGCTTTATCAAAGAACTGGTGAAGGAAGATGGGAACGAAACTGTCATAAAATGAGATAAAAAAAAACGGTTATGCAGAGAGACGCAGCACAGAAATAAGAATAGCCACCACCAGCATCAACACCCATAACAAACGCAACCGAATCGCGTGAATCAAAATGAGCGTGCGAGACAATAAAAGCTTAAACCCATAGAAGATCCATCAAAAAATAAATGACAATAATTTATCTTTTTCTGTTTGTTTATTCTCGAGCAGCAGCATCGGTGTTTGTCTATAGGGTGTGGGTATTCGAGAGAGCGGGAGGGCGAACGAGAAAGAATATGTGTGTATATGTCTATTTTATTGTGGTTGGTTCGCTGGTTTCTGTTTGTTATCGTTGATACGATTTTTTTTCACTTGGTGAGACACTTGTTTTATTTAGTACGTTGAATCGCATTTGGTGTTATGATGATGATTCCCACATTTGGCGCGTTCGCGTTTGATACACATTCATTTCTCAATGTTCTTGTTTTTTTGTTGTTGCCATTCATTTTGTCTATTTGTTGTTGTAACAAAGGGGGAGGGCACTTCTCTTTCCTTTGTCGATCTCATCGTTTTTCGCATTTCATTGTTATCTCTTTGTGAGAGTTTATTTCACTCTGTGTTTATTCGGTTCACATTGTGTGTATAAAGCACATTGCATTGTAAGTTTTATATGACATCGATATTTTTCGTTTCATATTCGAATCCCGAAAAAAGACAACAGAAAATATATTTCGGTCGTTGAAAATTGCAATGAGAGTGGGAATTTATTTTTCTATAGTTGTTGCCATTTTTTCTCAATGCATACAAATGAACAAATGAAAACAACAAATACAGTAAAACCGTTGTTTTTTTCACTAAAATGTACTGCATTCATTCGTTTGATGCTGAGAAGCAATCGCATGATGAAAACGATGAGCCGAAGTATGCTACTGCACAAGCAAAGGAAAATTGAGCGAGAGAAAAAACGCTCCAAAGAACAATCAAAATAAGTAATGCTCCTGTACACAAGCACATCAGTACGACGAACTATACTTAGTTGCGGAGCAAGTATACAAAACGCCGTTCAGTATATCAGTATTAACAAAGTAACAGTCAGTACAACAGTCTCGATAAACGGATAGCAAAATGTACACACAAAAAACAACAACGGTTTAGTCCTTGTACAAACTGACATATGTACACACATTTCTACAGATCGTAACATATCAGACTATAACATCGCAAATTGTACACGGGTTGCGAAAAAGAAACCCAAACCCAAAAAAAGAAGAGCAAAGAAAACGGCCACACCAAAATAATAATAAAATTGTTGCTGATATAAGCACGAACAATAACGCCAAAATAAAGGATAAAGTCGAAGCGGTATGAATGCAAACGTACTGTGAGGAAATCGAAATGGAAAAGGACACAGAGAGAGAGAGAGGGAGAGTCGAAGAGAAAAAAAAAACAATCGACCAGCTAGACAGATAGCTGGTAATATTTTTATTTATTTCACGTTTTTCTAGTAGAACGCATCATAGAGTCAAGTAATCACATAATTCGGTGCTCTGTATCCAATTTCAATGATGATTCATCATGAAATAGTTGCGTTGAAATAAATCGAATGAGAAAACGAGTTTCGGACACATGTTGACTACATGTGAGCATTGAACCGCATTTATAGAACAAGTCGAAAAAGTCAAACGACACCATTCATTCGACTCCAGCTGCACTAATGACAACCGAACTATAAATACTCACTTCCATTATACCAATTTCAATGCAAGCATTTTCGGTCATTTCTTCGTGTCAAAACTAGTAGGCGCACACGAAATGAAAAAAAAAAAGAGAAGAAACCATTCATTTTGGTCGACATAATATACATGAATATTATATGAAGCGTGCACGTCACATCATTGGGACAAAAACAAAACATATTCGGTTCACGTCAATAATAAAATTACCGTCCAACGAGAAAGTACCCAGTGTGTTTTGTGTACTTCTTGTTTCCCTTTTTGTGTTCTTCGTGTGTCAAAGTTTTTCGCCGCAGAATGACCGCATTCAGAGTTTCTCAGAGTTTTGCGTTCGATGATGGATTCAATTGTGTTCAAGGCGAAGGTTTTTTTTATTATGCTTTTAGTTAGACCGAAAGAAGACTGTGCGCATCCGGTCAATGTTAAGCTTGGGATTGTTTCGATGTTTGAACTTTGAACTCGCATTTACTAAACATAATGCGGCAAGTGGCAAAAAAAGTTTTTTTTTCGTTGTTGTTTTCGTTTTCGATCTCATTTTTCAAGCTTTTACTCGTACCGATGAGATTAGTGTGCGTGGTGTGAGTGCAGTGTGTGTAAACATTTCATTTTATTCGTTGGATTTTTCGGTGATGTGCATGAACAATCAATGCTCACAATCAAATCGACTATAAATTACGAACAATAGATAAAACCTTCATCATATGTCATATATACGTGCACACACCAAATCGAACAATTTTTTTTTGGTTTCATTTTCGCTTTGGTGAAAAAGGTCACCTCTCGTTTGCAATTTTTTTTATTGCCTTCATTGCTAATCGCAACGATTTTCGGCAGTTTCCAGTAATTTATGACTTTTTTCTAATTAAAAGCATACAGACACGCGTTCGCGTTAACCGGTGACAAATCGACCAGCGTAAAATTTACGACAAACGATTTTAATAGTTGACGACCCGATGTTTTTTTTTTGGTGCAGTAATGTGACGCATTCAATTCGTGGCTCGTAAAAAACTTCATTTAATGGCAATGGCAGATCTCAAAAACAATTTTCTATCATATCTCGATTTGATATGCGTGCGAATGAGATCAAATCAAGCACACACAAACTTTCATTGTCTATTCGAATCAACACAATGGGCTGACGACATATAAAAAACCAACACGCCAAATGAGCGAAGCATTTATTCAACGCGTTTTGTATTATTGCGGAAACGTGACGATCATTTTAGATTGACAGAGATACGTGTGTGTGCACTGCAATTTTGAAGAAAGTGATGACATTGACTAATCACAAAACAAACAGATCAAAAAGCACTTTAATTTATATCGAGTTGATATTTTTCGCCCCTTTTTAACTTCGTTGCTCCCTTAGCAAAGCAATCTATATATATTTTTAGGGGTGAACATTTTCTACGACATGTTTGCTCTCCAGATGTACAACTTCATTTATATTTCGCAACACGTTGTGCCGCACGAAAATGTAATTGTTTTTTATTTTGATTAAAATTGACGAACGAAATCGATCTGATCAGCTAATAAAACATGATTGAAAACCAGTAAAGTGAAACGAATAAAAAAAACAACAACGGTTCAATGTTTTCTCCTGAACCATCAACACTTAACAGAATGTGTTGCAATTTCGAAATAAGTTTGCTATATACGGTGTTTGTATGTGGGTTGGGCGTTGCACTTACAGTGTAATTCGTTTTTTTTATATTTTTATTGGAAGTGAAAGAGAAACAAATGGCTATAGCTAAGAATGATTGCTGAAAAGTAATGACATGTGTTTGGGTATACTTTGTGTGTGGGGCTGGTTTTTACCATCATCCATAAAAATGTGGATCTCATATGAGAGCGCCCGTAGCACAGCTCCCTGAAATGTTATGATTAATATACACAATCGCGATTCGTATGTCATAAACTTTACAGGAAGACGATGTTATGATTTAGATTTGCCAAAAACGCCGAATTAGATAGAGTGTATGTGCTTGGTTTTTTTTATATTATTTGAATGACGTGACTGCGTCATTTTTATTGAACATCTGCTAAATTATAAATTTGTCGATGAATCTATGCCGATCAAAACCGGCGATGGTGTTTTTGTAACACAGATCAAATCATTCCATATAAATATCATAATCATCATAAACACCACATCATATAAACATCAACCGTGTGCGTATAAAATAGAAATTTGATTTTGCACCAATCATTTTTCTGCTCTCATTTCACGCCGTTTCACGCTCTCCGCCACCAATTTCATGGGATGCCATCGTTTGCGGTTAGCATATTGTATTATGCCATTTTGTTGAATAAAACTTTTGCGACCCAAATCGACATCCGGTCTCGCATTGTATTGTGTGTGGCTCCGTTTATTGTTCAAATGACACATATTCAATCAATCAAATGATCTATGGAAAAATGTGGTCAACATTCTATTGAAATGTCATTCATTATTATTGATGAATGACGATGAAAGAGTTAATCAGTCACAAATAATAAATTCATATTTCATAAAAGACAATGGCCTATTTACGGCGATTATAGACTGTTTATGATGACTGCTCACTATTGTGATTTCTGAATTCGGATGACCCATTTAGTGCATACGCAACGCATTGAATGAGAGATAAAAAAAAACACCCTTCGACACAAACCATTGATGAAAAAGGGCGCGAAATCGCTTTCATAAAAACAAACGCCAATTTTATACATGTATATTCAGAACAATGAACAATATTGATGAAATTTTTGCGATGGTCAAAAGTACGTGAGTAGAGCAATAATTTTTTGCCAAACATGTATTTAATTTATTGACGGGCATAATCCAAAAATAAGTACATAAGTGCCAAGCAAAAGCCAAAATGCACCGAAATGGCACGATGCTTCCGTTGAACCCCATTCAACGAAATTAATAACGAAAAATAAACAATCTGCCACCATTATTTCGCGTGTGTGTGAGTGTACGCTACTCTGCTGCTCGTTTCAATATAATGCGATATTAATTTAATAACGTATTGAGCGCACATCAATGTGTTGTAATGCGTCCATCACCCGCAAAATATTCAACGGCATTTTTTGCGCCATTCTTTACAATTTTATGTGGAAACGAACGTGAATGGAATACCAATGCGAAAAAAGCGTCACTAACAATAAATATCAGCGTACAGTCAATAGACTTAATTCAACTTCTCGGTGCAGTAAAGAAAGAACACATTGAATGGCTCGACCGAGTTATTGTTTACGGCCGATGGGTGGCTGTTTTTTGTGTGTGTTATTGCAAAACAATCGAACAAGAACGAGCACATTGACTTTTAGATCGATTTAAATTTTAATTTACCCGGTAACAATTATTGAACGATTATAGTATTACTTCATTGTTGTTGGGTCGTACTTTTGCTCTCACATCAATTACATAAATTGCTCACAGCAATAAGCTACTTAAATACCGTTCAATTTCACAGATGTTGCATTTTGCTTCACTTCATTCGATTAGGAATCGATTTTGTAAGACTCGCCACGCCTAATGCCAGCCAAACATGAAGACATTTTCAAATGATATCGAGTGCAATAACGGAAATTATGAGTCTAATTTGATATTCGTTTTAGACCGATAAATTGACTCAAGTATCCAATCGATTTACAAGCGATACATAAACACTGTTAATGCGTGTAAATAAACGGAAAATGTTTGTTTATTAATGTTGTTGACATCGAATGTCCTCTTGTTGCATTACTATGCGTTGCCGTTCATTCCACATAACTGCATAACAAAATTGATTGCAATTAGGTGAAATTGCATTTTTTACCTCTTGAAAATGATTTCTAACATTTTCCAAATGAAACTATAATTTGCAATTTATCCAACGGTGAATTGCTTATAATGACTTCAGTAGACATTTTAAATGAATTTTCTATAATTTATTGAATACGGAGCGATTGGAATGTAATGAAAAATTAAGCATTCAGAAGCAATAATATTGTTTTGCATCGAAACATGATAAATTGACCCAGAAAAAGATGTTGGAGCTATCTCGAAAATGGGAGAGAAGATTTTATTTGAAAAGGTGGCAGAAGATAAGCATGTTGTTCAATATTATTATTATTATCTAAACGAAGGTGAAATCCACTAGTTATCGATACAGATAAACCAAATCCTATTGGAGGTAGTGTACTCATTACCTCGCAATCATTGGGGTTCTCTCTTGTTACACACGTGTCCGGACTTTTGCTGATCAAGCCATCTCCTCCCTGTGTTACATGCCACTTACTCCCCCAGCCCCGCAGAAAAAGTGTTCCCACCTTTGCCTCGTAATCTATCTCTCTACATCAATTTAATTTGTTAAAGCTATTTTTCAGTATTGGCGGAAAATTTCGAAATCCTACGACATTTAACGAACAATGCTTATTAGTAAAATCATTTGCTATAATTTTACTTTAATGGCTATTGATTTATTAGAAGATGGATATATTTCCCCACTTATCCTCCATATATTTTGATGATTTTTGTTTTGAAATTGCATTTTAGTTGTGTCATGACTATTTTAACAAGCTGATACTCGAAAATGTAACAAATTATTGTGTTAAATTGTGATAGTACGCTATGAATTCCTAGTCGAATACGTTTCTATCGCAACAAATACAATAATGATATTGTTTTGCAATGCATTTAAATGTAGGTATAATTTTATGTTGTATTCAAGAATATGAAATATCGACCTCATATCATTTTCGATAGACAAATCAGCATCTCATAAATCCGATATATTTCCAAAACGCATTCAACCATATAAGATCAATATTTGCTTGCTTGAGCTGGGTTTTTTTCTCTCACTCTCTTTCTTCTCTCATAGCTTTCTTCATGAAATTCTTGGTATCTGTATTCATATTTTGAATTTTTTTTATCCATGTATTAGTTACACACTCTCATTTTCTCCAAATGTTATGGCTGTTAGCAACCAAACATCGAGTCTACAACTGATTTTGGTGCGGCACATAAAGATTCTGCTCCTCGTTATCCATTTTTATACATACACACACAGACACAACACATTTCGAAAAAGATCGAAGATGATGAACAAAATCTGAATGTGCAAACGACGTGAGCTGTACACACACAGGGAAAGCGAGAGCCCAAATAGAACCAGAATCGACGGGGCAAAAGTATCTTATTGACTATGTTATTGGTATTATATTTTTTCTTCTCTCTCTCAAATATCAGGAACGATAAACAAACTTTCATGCATGAAGAATACAAAACTAACCCAATTTTCGTTATTCTTCGGCTGAAATGATTTCAAACATATCGAAACATCGTTTACGAAAATATGCTCAAGTGTTCGTCTCCTTTTCGCTTTCATTTTCTCGCCCACCCATTTGTAATTCGGCATGTACAACAAGCAACTGATTATTATGTCAGAAAATGCACGTGTTCTTCTGCAAAAAACATATTCACATATATGTGAGAAGGAGCGAAAACCATTTGCCAGTTTTTTTTTTGTTGGCATCTTATCGATTCCGAATGGTATTCTCAGCGGATCAGCTTGTTTTCAACTTTTGAATACACAATCTTCTTTTATGCGAGTGAAATTTATTAGAAAACAAAGTACAATCGAACCTCTATATTATCTTCAACGGAAAAAGGGAACGCTGCCGTTATACTATATTTTTTTATTTGAAAAATCGAAAAACACAACCAAAAGAGGTTCGAAAATCGAATCAAGAGAAAACCAGTTGCTGTTATTGATTTTTTTTTCGCAAAATGAATGCGAATATGGCACTTGTCAAGCGATTTAAGTCATAACATACGAGCATGTGAAAGTTTTTGATATAGAGAGACAGAAAAAACGGACTTTATGATGCACATCGCAAATACACATTCGCAGTGAAAGCTCAACGATTGGTATTTTCAGCATATAGACGTCGCTTGTGATTTTTCAGCTCAATTATTTTCCATTACGTTCATTTTTCTTCTCTCCGCTTCACTTTTAAAATCTATCCAGAAAATGTTTCAGATTAAAATATATATATTTTTCGTCTTCGTCTCGTTGTGAAAATGAATGCATGTTTTATGGTCGCGCGTCTCGACACCGAATCATTTGCACACGGTTTAACTGAACGAAGTATGTGAAACCAATTTTAAGCATGAATTTTCAGTCGGTCGATCATCAAAATCGCGTTGCCCTGAAATTTCATGCCAAAATCGACATTCCAAATCTTTGGCCGCCAGTGTTCGGTACATTCTGTACATGATTTAATCCCCATCAGATAGACATCACATCATGTGGAAATTTCTGTATCTCACAGCATGAAAAAAAATCAAAAGAAAAAAAAACAAACTAAACGGGCTACACTTTTTGCAATTTCGCGAAATCATGATTCTTCATGAAAATGCATAAAAATAAATATTCTCGCATTTCGCTGTTGGTGTTTGGTGCAAGCAAAAGCGGGCAAAGGCACAGTGATGTTCGTGTGTTGAGAAGCAAGGTAACATGTAATTTCAATATGCGAGATGCGAATAAATTTTCGGTGCCGTCATGTTTATTCCATAAAAAGCAAGAAATGTTGAGAAAGACAGAGAAAAAGAGAAAGACAGAGCTGAAGCGGAGAGCAGAAATGCCAATAAAACCTCTCAAAATGTTGAACAAGTGTGACTGTGAATGTGAATGAAGGCGAAATGAAGTCGGCGTCGAATGCATTCCATCTCGTACAATATTGCCGGTATCATGTGTGCATCGAAGTAGGTTAAAACATTTTCCATGACATGAAACTTCGCTTGATAGAACTTAGCCATTTTTATTACCTGGTTTTGCTATCGTGTTTCGGGTCGTGGTGTAGGTGCAAGAGAGACGGTGAGATAAAGATTGCACCATAAAACATGACTAAAATGGAAAAAGCGCCAAAGTGTCAATATCACTTCTCTTTTTCGCTCCTTCACGCTTTTTCTCTCTGCTGCTTAGCTCTCACATTTGCATTTTCACAAGTATGTGTAATGAACGTAAATGATCAAAAGTCAGAATCAATAAAATAAATTGCGTTAACGTTTTGTTTCTCGTTGTCGTTGTATAACAGCAATAGCGGCCGCATCGTTGAGATTGTAAAATTGCGCTCATACACAACACACACACACACTCACATCAATTCACACGTTTTGTTTGGAAATTGAAGAATTCGTGCTGGCAAAGGATTTTCACTGAATGTTCAGTTTGAATCTCGATCGAGCAAGTGCGCGCGAGTTTATAAACCTCATGCTGAGGTAAGAAGACTTTAAGACGGTGGATATGCAAGGGAGAGAGCGGTGAATTCAAGGACGAGATGGGTGTAAGATTTTATAATATAACTGCAAATGACACTAATATTGTTAGACGATGTATGTATTAACGCTTCAGCTGCCAACACAAACACTAACAACCCCCAAATACATATTCGATAAATGAAAAGACCGTAGAGAGAATAGATCATTGCTCTTGATTTCCATCCAAAAAAAAAAGAAACTACTCCGCAACGGAAAAAAGAGACACGAAGCAAATGTATTATGAAACCAACGAAATAAAACACACCAAACTCAGTGCACGTCAACCAGACGTTCGGGTAAGACTCCGAATTGAAGAGATAGATGTGAATTTTATTATTCACAACATTCTTTTGCGTTTCCTTGATCCTATCTTTAGATTTAAAGCTGTTGTTGCGGGTGCTTCATCTACAATTGCCATTGTCATTGCATGAAAAACGACGAAGCGAAAATATTTCAATTCATTTTTCATCATCCAAACATGCTCATTCTACCGCACAACGATTAAGGAACCATATGTTCAAGGGCGGTTTCCGTCAATTGTTGATCGCTTTGTTTTGCTACTGCTGCTGCTGCTGCTGCACGCATTCACACAATGCACAGAACCGATTCGATGAGGTGTCGACATAAATTGAAAAATGTTTTCCGCCCGATTCAATCGTATATTTATGAGATTGAGCGTGAGAGCGAAAAAGAGAGAGAAAAAACACGAAATGACAGAGAAATATTGAAATATTTCTCACAACGAAATCCGTCATCGATAATCTTCGTCGAATTTTCGACGCAGCCTGAATTTTAAACAACAGACCCACACTGTTTCTTGCCAATTCGACAAACAAATAATAATAATAAAAGAAATCAAATGCATTTCAACAATGAATAATGAATATATGGATTTTTCGCCGAATGAAATTTACCAATTAATTAAAAAGAAAAGTGTTATTCAAGGCGTCTGGTGCTGTTTCTATTTTCTAGCTGTTTTTTCGCAAACAATGTTATGTAATTGCACGTTACTTGTAAATCCATTTATATTCAACACGACGGATTCAAATATATTTGTGGAAACATCGGACGTGTTGATTGATTATTTTGGCTGTGGTATGAAATTACATTTCAAGCTTGTTAAATATCTTTACGAAGACGTTTGCTCGAAAACGCACACACACACACACACACACACACACACACACACACACACACACAC
>NW_022197577.1:2664026-2693891 GCF_009176525.2 Contarinia nasturtii
ACACACACACACACACACACACACACACACACACACACACACACACAATAAACTCGCGAACTTAGCGACGTTTATCGTTTTGTTCTCACCAGGCACGAAATTGCTCCAATGAACATTGTACACAAATAAAAAGACAAGATGAAACCGTATTTCTTGGTAGGTAAAAATCGGTTGGAAATAATTTAATTTAAAATTTAATTTTCTCGTTTTGTTGTAAATCAAATTTACAATTGAGTAGACATTTTGGTAGCATTTTTCCACACAATGATGATACCGAAAACGATGAGCACGATGGGTGTTTATTTTTTGCTCTCCACTCTCTCGATCTCATTAAATTGGTTCATTTCGTTCGTGCCATGACAGACAATAAGTGAATTTATTTCGCACGATTTCGCCCTCATCCCATCCCATTTTTCGGTTCAAGCAATTTCGATCTCGATTTTGATGTATTTCAACACTTTGACGGATTTTCGACAGATATATCGAGTCGTTGATTCGAAAGCGTAGCTCTCATTGATTTGCTATCTGCTTTGTATTTCTCGAGACATTTTCCATTATTTTCGGTGTCTGTTTTATGCGCCAAACGACTTGAAATCGATTCGTATGCCATGTGAAATAATAGCCCAACAATTTTACAAATGGCAAATTACATAATGATGTAAGCACTTTTAAAGGCATTCAATAAATGGGGTCGAATAGAACACCAAAGGGACGAACGTGTAATGAGTATCTTTGTGTGATCTACATTTATATTTATTCAACTGAAGAACAGAGTCTGTGTTAAAATTGCCAATGGCGCACTGCACTTTTTTTGGGATCAATTCATTTCGGTACATTTTGAATCTCTTGAGTTTTACATATTGATGCTTATGGTACATGCAAAGTTTTCAATGTGAAAAAGGAAAAGTTTCGAGTCGGTCTTTAATGAATTTTTATCCAAAATAATGGATTGTGGATCGTTGAAAGCTTTTTATGCTAATGAATTAAGCATTGTTGTATCAAAATACATCACATTTTAACTAATTAGAGAGATATTTTGGTTGGCATCACCGAATCATGCCAGACAAATCGACAAAATCAGCTTATTGTTTATGTTTTTGCCCGAGCAAAAACTTGCCGCCGACTTGTCATTGGGGATGTATTCGTTGCTCTAGCTGAATTCCGATGAGACATTGAAAACGGTCAGACGCACGCATATACATTTTTTTCCCTTTCGGATTGTATCAAATCGTAATAATGCTGACGGCATGCTTGTTTTTTTATTTCAAAATGATATTTTCGGTTCGCATTGTGTGTTTGTTTTAAACGTGTTAAATGAATATTTGAAAACCATAAATAAAACGTTAAAAATCTATTTATCTTGGATAGAACGCTTGGCTGAAGTGTCACAAATAATTTTTCATCGATATCACCATCGTCGACACCACAGTCGCTGCTTTTGACGACGATGACGATTCCATGCCAATTGACAGTCTGGCATATTTATTGTCGCATTCGATTTGATACAGACAGAAAAATCATTACCCCATACCCCTAATCGTTGAGTGTGTGTTGAAATTTTTTCCACAGACTTAAACACATTTCAAGAAGAAATTGTTCGCTGGGGTCTATGTGTCGGAAGAGAGAAATTAATCACCACAAAATATTCGATGCGACAGTAAATGGCTGCCTACATTCACCGCAAAGATTTATCAATCAAAAAGGAAAAATATCATGTAGAGATAATATAAATCTCTTAAGCGTTTTGAATTATTAAACATTATTACGGTGAAAACGGTTTCTTTTTGGGTAATTGGAATGAGTTTCGCAAATCATATATGGATTGTTTAAATTGAGAAAACAATACCGTTTTTCAAAGCAAATAAATTGCACTTTATCAAGTAAGTTAGAATTCTTGTTTAACAAAGTAATAGAGTACTCTCCGCCCATACATGAAAATTTCTTCGAAAATCGGATTAAAAATTTTCTCAAAAAGCATCGATTCCATTGCCAAAAAACGCGAAAGTATCTTCACCCCGATTTTTGTCATAGCTACAGCAACACTGACGCATGAAAAATAGAACAAAAAAGAACTAAGCGTTTCAATTTGGCAAAACAATAAATGAACATGAGACGAGCAAGTCAAACACTGTAAAACGTTTCGAAGGCGGAGAAAAAGTATAAGCGTGAAAAAGTATAGCGTTGATGATATGTAGATTGGGCACATGTAAAAGATGGTTAATTCAACGTAAAAGTTAGCTTTAAAGCTTTTCCCACTATGCATATATTTTGAATAATCGAGCGATTTTCTCTCTGTTGGCATGAGAGAGTTGCGATGACGTCGCATACATTAAATAAACAATATCAAAGACTAAACCAAATTTCGATGTTCTTCATCATCAAACGTTTTACTCACCACACGCTCTCTCGGGCGATAAAAAATATGAAAAGCGGTGGATATAAGGAAAAAAACAATGTTTGCGAAAGCATTGACGGTCGGATGAAAGACTCTATTCGGGCGGGATCACACATGCTCACGTGTCGCACGGGATTTTGCATTATGCTCTTTACTAGTATTTGAGATTATTATGTCTCCGTCGCATAAAGATTCATGCTTCATTCCGCGCATTCAGTTGCAGAGTGAAAAAGCTGCATCATTTTTTTTTTCGTCGCCGACAATGTATGGGATGGGAAAAATTTGTTCAATAAATAAAAATAGACACATCGAGTTTACAGTGAACACAAAAGAAACGAAGATGACATTTGTTGGTGGGACGTTATCGATATCGTGTATGCTTGAGAATAAGAAACTCCCAAATGTGTGCGTACGTTATATGTCTAATAATATGCATATTTAGATATGCTAACTAGATCAAAGTGCAAAGGCAAAGAAAAACAAGTCGTTGGCGTGTACGGTATATATGAGCATAATATTATGTTCATGTCGTTCAAAAGTAACCGAAAAAAGTGGCACAAGAAAAGTAAAACCGAGTTGAAGAAAATGAGCGAGGTGGATGGGATGGAGAGGAGTAAGAAAAAGCGGAAAATAACATACGATGAGTGAAGCTATGGAAAATTATACAAGAACTTCTGCCACGAATGTAAATACCTCGAGTACATTTCGATTCTTTGCTTAGCATAGCTTTAATGTGCGGAAGCGACGCGTTCAAAGCTCAAAGCCAACATATGCTTTGTCTGCGGATTACTTTCACATTTCATCAAATACACTTTTTCATTCGCTTTCACCGTCAGCCCATCGCAAGACATACGCAATCAAAAGACGAAAAACTGGCTACAATGCAAATATTCGCAACTCAGCATACAGAAGAGAGAGAGTCCTGACAACAAGGAACAAAACCGACAAAATAAGTGCAAAAAAACTAATTTCAAAGTTGAATACAATTGAAGAACGTCTTGAAATACAGCGAAGAATGAAAAAAACTGCCATAGCTTATTGTGAGAGCTCGTATTTCGTTTGAAAACCTATTCTGCTACCGATTTTTTTTGTTACCCATTCTCTCCGGAGCCGTGTTGTTGAAGTAAAATACTTTTTGAAATCAATTCATGCCTACTACGTGGCTGAAATAAAGTTGATTGTAAACAGTTTCACATTTACTTGTGTGTCAAGAAAAGCGGCGCGCTCTATTTTTCGATATCATTTCTCAAAGGCATTAAAGGACAAAAGGTAGGTCTCATTACTTACACAATATATGAAACATTTTGCGCGAGCACACACATTCTTTACGAAAATGACTTAATAAATTCGATTTTTTTTCTGACGAACTTTCACTCGACTGCTTTTATCAATTCCAATAGTTTGTTTGGGCGGCATAACAGTTTGATCTACATCAAACAATTTTTCAAAGTCTTCATTTTCAGTGTGTATGCAAATATGACTTGAACAAACAAACCTTATACTCGATAGCAAACATACTCTTTTTTTGTTATTCTCAATGTATGTAGTTAGCGGTTGTTCTCAATCAAGTTTGCTAATATTTTTTTGTAATATTTACATAAAAACACGTAGTTCACCAACTGTAAAATCGTTTCGTAAACGAAAAGAAAACAGATGATGAAAGAAAATGCCAAAGCATTCGATTTCGATCATTCCAGCGATTTCAGTCTTTGAATTGTGTTTTTCTTTTTTAGTTTGAATCATGTGATGTAACTCGTTAGTGACTAACCCAATTCGATAGAAAGCAAATGACAATTCGAGTGTTCTGTTGTTCGCTTTTGTTCGATGAAGATTGTGAATGAAAATGGAAGTGAAAAGCATGATTAACACAAACTAAACTGAAAGTTTTCGTATTACAATCATTATCTTATTTCAGATCACAATGGAATTTCATTTACTTTGGCATATTGTGCTCCGCGTCACAAAGAATAATATTTGTTTTCATTGTGTACAGCTTTGGATCGTGTGCGTGTTTGTGTTAGGCATTCGAACTATGTTCAAAAGAACTGTTGATATATGAGCTGCAAGCATTCTCAATCGCTCTCTCTCTCTCTCTCTCTCTCTCTCTCTCTCTCTCCTTCTCTCGCCCATCAAACAGTATCGATAATTATTGGTGGTGTATTATTATCGATTGTTCTGTATCTTTTTGGTTTTTCATCTCTGACAAGTTCATTCTACGTCGCTTTACCTTTGTAATAATATCTTGGTGGATTTTCAACTTAACCAGCAATGCAGTGGGTAATTAATACCCGAGAGTCGAGCGCTATCCATATAAATACATTGTGACGTCACACATCTTACACAGAAACGACATCTTTGTAAAACAGACTAACTACAATGTAAAAGTATAGCGAGAGGGGAAGGGAGTAAATAAAAAGGGGAAACAGATACGTTTCAGAGTTTGAAATAATGATTAGTTTTTTCAATTCATTTATTTGAAAATCAATTACCATTAGTTAATGTAAATTGAAATTTTCAATTTATTTTTTTCAATTCATTAAATTGAATTTTCAATTACCATTTACATTCAAATTGAGAAATGAATTGAAATTCATTTCAATTGCGTGAAGTTGCAGAGATTCTAGTTGGCTCCCATATTACTACTCTCGATTGTTTTCAATTTTTTACCGTCAATTCATTTATAATAACATTTTGAATGTAAATTAAAATGTATATATATTTAAAATTTAATATTAATATACAAATTAAAAAAATTAAAATTTGAAACTTGTTTTCATTGCTGCGATTTCTTTTAAACTTATTGACACAGCAACCGTTATTGTTGAATGTGCGCATTCAAATATTAACCTCACTTTTAACATTAGCTATGCACAAATGCCGCATAAGGCATCAATCTCTGCAACTTCACGCAATTGAAATAAATGTCAATTCATTTATCAATTTGAATGTAAATGGTAATTGAAAATTCAATTCAATGAATTGAAAAAAAATAAATTGAAAATTTCAATTTACATTAACTAATGGTAATTATAATTGAATGAATTGGCATTGTAAAATTCGAAACACTGATACGTTTGATTTACATTGTAGTTAGTCGGTTATTAATAGATGGCGTTTATATAGTGTGCCCTTATTGCGCTTGACTCTCGTTAATACCATACAATATTCACATTGTATGATTAATACTGGACGGCGTGCGTACAAAACTTCGTCCTATGCAATATTTACGTCTACAGATGATGTGAGCTGAAGAAGACACTGCAGAAAATGCGAAAATAATACGCACGTAATCCTTCGCCTACTCTTCGCCCTAATTATTTCTTATCTTATTCTCTTTATTAAAATAGAATCATTATGTAAGTATTTTATGCAGAGTCAACATTTTAGTTTGAATTTAATCAATTGTTCATTCTCATTTCAAACCTTCAACACTCCAGTCGTTTAATTTCTACAGGTTATGGTGCTCAAGACACGTATAAAAAAAAATAAAGACTACTCAGCTGTATTCATTTGAAGCGTTGTTAAAAAGGATATACAACAGCTATTTGTTGAAATTTTAAATTCAGTGAAATCTACGCGAAAATAAAAATTTAAAAACAATTTCAAAGACAAAATACATTAATACAATTGAAGTGAATCTTATTAAATTTCTAAAGAAATAAAATAATAAACAAAATGAGTGTTATAGAGTTATCTATCGAAAAATTGCGTAGTAGTGACAATTACCAGAATTGGTCATTTGCTATGCAAAATATGTTGGACATGAAAAAATTATCAAATTGCTTGATACCAAAAGATGACGATAATAATGTTCCAAAAGAGGAGAATGCGGACAAATTGTCAAGTGCAAAATCAATAATTGCTCTTAGTGTTGAACCACATTTATATGTGCATATTCGTAGTTGTACATCGGCTTTAGCTATGTGGCGTGTATTTCAACGTTTGTACGAAGATCGCGGTTTATTGAGAACATCTGGACTATTGATTCAATTAATGTCGATTAAATTGGAAAACTGTGAAAATATGCAAAACTACATTGGAGAAATAACGACAACAGCAAGTAAGCTCGCAAGTGTGAATTTTGAAATTCAAGACCAGTGGCTCGCTGGAATTTTACTCGCGGGTTTAACAGATGAATATAAGCTGTTAATTATTATGGGTTTTGAAACAGTTGAAAAAATAAATTCGGATGATATTAAGATGAAATTATTGGACACAGCGACAAATGAAACGTCAAAAAATAGTGCATTTTTCGATAAAAAAAACTTCAAGTCAAATTCCAAGAAAAAGAATGATAAAAAAAAGTGCAATGTTTGTAGCAAAAGGCATGCAGGTATTTGTAACAAGAAACCAAATGAGAATGAACCGAGTTCAAGTAAAACAAAAAATGCATTTTGTGCTGAAAAGTTATATTCGAATGATTGGTATTTGGACTCTGGTGCGTCGAACCATATGACACCGAATGAAGAAATTATGGCAAATAAAAAACCAACGAATGTGAAACACATTGTTGCAGCGAATAATGCGCATATGAGATCGAGAGGTGCTAGCGATGCAGTTTTGAAATTTCATGGCAATGAACTAGATGTTTTTGATATTTTACATGTACCAGATTTAGGTGTTAATCTTTTATCAATTTTCAAGATGGTTTGTCAAGGAAATACAATTATTTTTGACGAAATAGGTTGTTCCATATACAACAAGAGAAATGAATTGATTGTACACGTTAAACCGGAGAACGGAGTTTACAGATTGCAAGCGGAGACAGCAACATGTATGACAGCTAAGAAAAATGAAACAGCGTTAACATGGCATCGAAGAATGGGCCATTTAAATTATCGAAGCCTGATAAAACTTCGAAATGGAGCAGCCGAAGGTATTTTTTTTGACAACGATAAAGAAGCATTAGAGAACTGTGAGAGTTGCGCGATGGTAAAACAAACGAAATTAAAATTTGAGAAATCTGAAACACGATCAACTGAATTATTGCAATTAATACATTCTGATCTTTGCGGACCAATGGAGACTGAATCAATTGGAAAATCAAGGTATATGTTAATTTTCGTTGATGATTACTCAAAGAAAGTTTTTCGATATTATTTAAAGCAAAAGTCGGAGGTTTTTGAGATGTTTACTGAATTTAGAGCCATGGTCGAAAATCAATGTGGTAAAAGAATAAAAGTACTCCGGACCGACAATGGTAGAGAATATGTATCAAGTAAATTGGAAAAATATCTAGCAACGAATGGTATAAAACATCAATATACTTGTCCCTATTCTCCAGAACAAATCGGAATTGCAGAGAGAAATAACAGAACCATTGTTGAAAAAGCGAGATGCCTTCTACACGATGCAGATCTCCCCAAACCATTCTGGGCGGAAGCTAGTAGTATGGCTATTTATTTGATGAATCGATCAGTTAATTCAACATGGAAAGACAAAACACCAGAAGAAATATGGTCGGGTAAGAAAACTGATCTATCAAATATTCGCATTTTTGGATCGAATGTTATGGTCCATGTACCAGACGAAAAACGCCAAAAATGGGATTACAAATCTCAAAAATTGATCTTCGTGGGATATGTTGAAAACATTGACGGCTTCCGCTGCATCGATAAAAAGACACTAAAATTTTCCATCAGTCGAAATGTAATTTTTCACGAAAAAATCATTGGCGAAGAAGTGATCACAGAAAGCGGCGCAAACAATAGACCAAGCCGATCGGGAATGATTGTAGTGGGCACAGTGGCTACTATTACTACTGCGGCACAATTCGATCACCTGAGGTAAGCTGAACAAGCTTTGATCAGGAGATAAATGGGTGACCGTTTAGAACATCGTATGTAGTCATAAAATACTGTGTCAACCGTGTCTGTGTACAACAAAGGTATGGATTTCAGCACAGACACAAGAAATGTAGGATACAATCGGCTGATCACCGATTTATCTGAATTAACTGATCAACAGAAACCAGAAAGATAAGAATTCTTATCTGAAGGTCCTATGCTCCACTAGGAGTTAAAGGAAATAAAAAAAAATCGGGAATGAGTCGACATAAAAAACGATATCCATCCGAATTAAGTCCAATAAGTTTAATAAATTTTGTCTTTACTGCAGAGCCAACTATGGTCAAACATGGAGAATAAGACTTGGAAAAATTGAGTGTTTCGATTCGGACAAAATTGTGTCCGAAACATAAAACATGAGACGGACACAATTTTGTCCGTATGACGGATGTCCGGAGTATGCTCGGACGTCCGAAGTGAATGTCCGTCTGTCCGAAAGATGTTCATTCGAACGGACGAACGGACAAAATTATGTCCGATGCTACCTTTAACTTGGACTGTGGTCGACATTCCGAGAGATCATAAACTTCTGAAAACCAAATGGGCATTCACAACAAAACGCGATTTAACATTACATAACATTGTTAGATACAAGGCACGGCTCGTCGCAAAGGGATGCAGTCAACGGATAGGAATAGATTACAACGAAACATTTTCTCCAGTGGTAAGATACCCGACACTTCGTTTCCTAATATCGAAAAGGAGAGAGCATATCCATAACTCTTACTCTTACGGCAGCTACATTTTTAAAAGAGTGAACGAACAAAGAGACTTAGGAATCATCTTTGACAATAAGCTAAACTTTGTCAAGCATATCGATTCAATTGTGGCCAAAGCGACATCAGCATTAGGATTCGTTAAAATATTTTGCTACGATATTCCTGATGTCCATACTTTAAAATCTTTGTATTGTGCCCTGGTACAATCAATTTTGGAATATGGCAGTTTGGCAGTTTGGAATGACTTCCGTATCATGGTATACATATAAACAAAATTGAATCGTGCCTGCGTCAATTCACAATGTTTGCTCTCAAGGAGTATCCTAACTTTTCAAATTTTAAATTTTCATCGTATAGCACTCGTCTGGGCAATCTCAATATGCAGTCACTTCAAAGGCGCCGCATAAATGCATCAGTTTTATACATTTTCGACTTGCAGCACAATAACATTCATTGCCCATCACTGAAGACAGAAATCTCTCTCAATCAAAATGAACGAAATTTGATAAGTGCAAAGTATTTCAAAATTAACGACAAACTCTTGAGAATAAATCCATCGGTACCAATCAATCAAATGTGCAAAATTTCAAACAAAGTCCACGAACTATTCTCAACTCAACCAAAAAGATCAACATTCAAAAATCGACCTTTAGCCTTAAGCGATGAACATTTTTCTAACTTTTCATTAGTGTCAAATCATAATACTGTATTCGTACACACATAATAAACGATTTAATGTCATATTTTATATAATTTTTGACTCATTGTATTCAGTAATAATATCAAGTACAATATTTAAATATTTATTTATTTATATATTTATCAAATTTTTTCCAATTTCAAATTTGGAAATGATATTTTATTCTTATTTTTGAAAAGATGTGGTTTTCAACGGTGATCAGATGTGCACACATTATTGATTAAACCTTTTTCCCACCATAAACGTATAAAAATCTATATACACACTCAAACATGATTCAGCCAGTTTTGGCGGTGAATAAATATTATTATTAATTTGACAGTCAAAATAAGAAAATTTTAGTATAAATAGAAGCAAATTTTAATAACAGAGGTCAGACGAAAAATTGATTCAATTAGTATCAGCAATTACTAGTCGACAATCATGAATGCCGGACAAGCTTGTTACCATGGATGACAGGGAGTGCAACCAGCAACGCATACAGATGGAAACGTGATGGGATTTCAAGCGAGCCTCCAGATCACTATCGTTGTGGAATTGGGAATTTTATGTTGGCTAGGACTAATTCAATCATTGATCTATTTTCATTGTAATGAGCTTAAAAAAACTAAAGAAAAAACATTTCAACCAAAATCAGATAGAAATTAATTCAAACCCGAATAATTCAAGTTAGAGATAAAATCTAATAAAAATTGAACAAAATGTTACCCGAGTGAGGGTATTTAGCATTTAGCATTTTATGCAGAGTCTACATTTTAGTTTGAATTCAATAAATTGTTTATTCTCTTTTCAAACCTTCAACACTCAAGTCGTTTAATTTCTACACTCTTTCTCTCTTTCTCTTTTCTCTCGCTCTTTCTTGCTCTATTTTCCTCTTCTCGCTTTGTATATACGATTTCGTTGATTTACGTTGCTTTGACTTTAGCAAATCTTATTTCTACAACCGATTACCAGCCATTCGACACTGATCATGTGCCTGCACACCTAAACAATGTCCCATTTTTCGCTGAAACATGAACATAATCGTGATTCTTGTATTTCTACTAAGAATTTTTTCATTCGTGTAGCTAAGTCGATTGTTGTCGTCATTGTTGTCATTTTGTTGTGCTCAATTCTCAACGACTGTTGCTTATTCGCATTGTTCCTCCCTTTTCTATGTCGTGCGTGCGCGCGTGTATGTATGTGCTCTTACTAGTCCAACTGAACAAAAAAAGGCTGCAAACACACAAGAGTCGAAGAATGAAGAAAATCTCCAACTAAATAGAACTTGACTATGTCAATAGAGTAGAATCAATTAAAACTTTTCTTTTATCTTGTCATAGAATGAGAGGAAACATGGCAGCAGCGAAAAGAAATGAAGAAAAAAAAATTCGTCGAAAATAAATGCGATGCGATCGCACACGTATTTACGTAATGAAAGTCGTAAAAAATCTGGGGCTCTAACACTAGAATAGACTTGCATTTTGCTTTATTCGCGTGCTATTTATCGACAAACATACGTAGACAACAGATAATAGCGAGTTCCGTTAATGAAATCGGAGATAAAGGAATGTGAAACATTTATGTAAAAAATGTGTATTTGTGTGTGAGATGGAAAAACGAGATGAGCAAGCAAACTCATTGACAATATAGCAAAAATCTAGTCAAGTCTGACGAACGGAGAAAATGAAACAAATGATGAAAATCAAAATCTACATGAGACTAACATGATTTTAACAGCAAAATTTACTTAACAGTGTTCTGCTTTAAGATAAGCTATTATTACAATTACATTACGATGAGCACAAAAGCCGTTACAGGCAAAAAACAAAAGAGTGAAACAGAAAGATAAAACGCCATCTCAATGATGCTATAGCGTTAAAAAGCATACAAACAAACAACATCTTTGCCGGAATTTTCTTATTATGTGTAATTGTTTGCAATACTTTTTGCATTTTCTTACAAGTAGTTATATTATAAAAAAGACGAAAGAAATCTCTTTGTTATCCGACTGTCTCTCATCGCCGTTCTAGCAAGCGTATCACGCTTTGGTATATGTATGCGTTTGCGGGTGACTTTTTAATACATTTCCATAAAAAAAATTCTGTTGTTTTATGACGATCATTAACGGCTTGCTTTTCTTTATGCTGATTTACATCGCATTTATAATACGAACAGTTTCGTCGAATTAAGTTACCGCATCCTATCTTAGCCGTACCGTCACCAGCATAGCTGGATTAAGTGGATCCGGACCAAGTGATATACCGAACGGAACGTTTTGTCCGCGTTTATTCGAAGATTGTCCATTTCTAAGAAGATATACGCAGTTGTTGAAGTTTTTACCACGCCAAATGCACGCCCAACGCTGATAACTCTCCGGAAAGTGCCGGATTAAATTATCGAACTTTTTCTCCGTTTATCTTTGCTTAAGACTCGAAGAGATTTTCGCATTATTATTTAGTCTTATTGATTTGGTTTCGAAGATTCGAACGACTATTCCATCGACTTCCGATTCATTTATGCATCATTCATTCACTTTGGTTGGATGTTTGCAACGAGACATTTTCCGATCTCGTTAAACCCCCGGCATATTTAATGAGGTTGGTTGGTTGTTCGCAGGAAATATACTTGCTCTTGCTCGCATCCACTCACTCATTCGCTTGAAAATTTAAAACGGTCAGGTTCATTGATACACACAATAAAGAAACACACACACACAAAAACGAATGTCAAGAGCTAATGTAAAACACCCCATCTTAATTTATTCAGTTTTTTTTCTTTTTCTTCATACTCACATTCTCTGCTCTCTCCCAAAAGCGGAAATGTTTGTTTTTGTTAGATGCTTCAGATCATATGATATGTTGTATAAAATGGCCTTTTGTTAAACACGCAATGAAAAACCAAGCATTTTCCATATGCAGCATAGCCAGGTCTGAAATATACAAAAACCAGCGGCCATCAACGACAACCGACAAACAGCTAACAAAAACAGACATTTAACAAGACACATGAAGCCTCGTGTGTATTTTCATGTAATGCGATTTTCACAGAAACAGTGATAGCACACATAACGAAGATGTACCCACAACAACACTAACATGTCGTTTTAGTATATGTATCGGCTGATGGGAAAAACCACAACTCACAAAAGTATATATGCTCGATTTTATACTGTGTGAATGTGAACATATACAGTGAACATTGTTTATTGAACAGTGTCCGATGAGGTAAATAAAAACTTTCCGCAAATTCATCGGTAGTCGGTAATCAAACGAAGTTTTGATTGAATATATGTCGTAAGTGTTTGTGTGCTTTTCCAAAGTATTTTCCTCCTCGCTTCATCTCCAATTCTCGATAAAATTGCAAGCAATTTATGGATGGATTGATGGTGCTGTCGCTGCCGCGCCAAAAACTTGAGGTAATTTGAGAATACCTTTTCTATATGTATTTTGAGCATTTTTTTCTCTTCTCTTTCATTTGTTATCGCTTATTTCATTTTTCAGCCATTTCAGTCAATTTTTAGTTGTTGTTGCTGCTTCAAAGTAAATCTTTTTCAACTTGTCCAGGCATTACCGAATGCACCCAAGCCGATATAAACGTGACAATATTCGTGATTGGCAAAAGTATAAACTTTATTTATTTTTCAGAAAACCGAATTTTCTCCCCACAACATTTTGGAGGGAGAGAGAGAGAGAACGGCGAGCATATTAAGCAAAGCAAAATAAATATTTTGAAAGAGCAGTTGGCTTGCCGCAAAGTTTTGGACATACAGAGGTAAACGGGCGAATTCGGTAGAAAAAGAAATGATAACAAAGTTTGTTGAATGTGAATTTTTCAAAAGTGTTCCAAAATAAAATTAATGTATTGAAAAAATGGCTCAAACATTGCGGCCACTTATTATCGGTCACAAAAAAACGGCAATGCTCAAATAAACATCACAACAAATGCAGGCTGAAAAAAAAGTGAATTTACCGTTTTGATCGAAAGAATATTTACTCAATTGAGCTGTCAGTGCATCAATAGCGAATAAATGAATTTTGAAAAAAAAAAAACAAGTTGTCGTCTCTATACAGATATTGAATGGAAATTCATTCGTACCGAAGTCGACAGTTCCTTTTCATCTGCGCATCAAATCAAAGTGGAAGGAAAATAACTTTTGCTGAGAATTCAAGTTTCAAGCCATAAAATCTGTTTTGGCATAATTTTTATGGGTGAAAATTATGTTGATGAAAATTTGAGAGACACAGAGAAAGAAAAAGTGAGATAGAGAGCGAGTTGTGCGTCACATATCAAAATCTCAATCTCACACTAATAACTGGTTTAACATATGCCAGTGTGCCGCACTTCGAGCAATCGAAAACTTTTTCGAGATATCTGCCAAAACTCATACGGCGCTCGTTCCATCACAAAAGCGTCAAATGAAAGTTTCGCGCTCATCATCACTCATACCAACCAGTAAAATGTGTTCAAGCCCGTCTGCTTCTCAAATAATTTTTCGTTTATTGTGATTAGGTTTTTTGTGTGTTGCTTTCGCTCGAATATATTAGATTTTTCGAATATGAACTCTCGTCAAACTATTGAATTTTTAGTGAAACAAATTTGTTAACTATTAAAAAATGGTGAAAGTTTTCCGTCGGAAAATGCTTGACATTTTTGGGTACTATAGTGTGTGTGTAGCTTTTTGGTTTTGTTACCCATGTAACGGCTATCAATTTGAAATGTGCTATAATGTTCAGCTGTTACAATGTTTCCACCATCGATGCACAGTTATGAATATGAGACGAGACGATTTTCAAATGGTGATGAGATGCATGCTGTTTTACTCTGTTCGGTGTTCGCTCTGTGGAGTTTTGGGTGATGCAGATGCTTTAGTTGATTTGTTGGTTTATTTAGCTTTTCGGTGATCCGTGTGTTGTCGTTCAACTTTGTCGTGATTATGACACTCTTCATGTGCATGTTGAGTGTATGCAGCGCTTTGAAATGAATTCAAACAACAGGACAGTGCATGCAGTCGGAATTCGAAAGTCCAAAGAGAATATTATTTTGCAAGCAATTTTAAAATATATTTATGAAAAGCCCCAAAAAAAGTTTTTTTCTTTTTTGGCTTTTACTAGCTCTCGTTTTGGTTATGCTCCATGTGGTATATAGCATGTGATGCAAACGGCATAATGCTAGAGTGCCTGCGATGAGTCCCTCTCTCTGTGTGTGTAAGAGAAGAACAGATAGAGATAGAAGAGGGATGTGAATGCTTGTTTTGTTTGTGATATATCCGAATCTAGGATTTTGTGTCGGAATTACAATCACGCACACTCTGAACATGAATGAAGGGTTTTTCATCCACAAAAATGGTCAACAAATAGCCAAACACGTACACACAGCATATCAAATGTCACATCAAAAACTATAAAACCGTAAAAAATTACATCCGCTTTTTTGTCATCCATGTCATAATCCATTTCGATTTTGTTTACGAATTTATAAACTGGATAGTTGCACATTTCTTTTTTTTTCGGCTTGTCTCCGCACCGTCTCCACTTTATTATCATCGTTTGCCATTTCAAATTCAACAGTATAACATATTCATATAAAATAGAGTCATCGTGTAGATTCTACACTGTAGAATGCGAGCGCATGAATCGCTTTTCTACTATGAAAATGAACGCACGGTTTTTTTACAGCCTGAAAATACATTTTGATTTGATTAATGGAGAAATGGTCAGGGGATTTAGTGTTTTGCTGTGTGATTTTTGTTTAAGATGAAAAGATTTTATATGAAAATGAATGACATGTTACCAAATACTTGAAAAGTCTGAACCCATGGGCTTAGCATTTATTTTTTTTGTTGACATTTTTACTTGTTTGTTTATTTTGTTTTGGCGCTGGCATTTGCCGATTACACAAGGGATGCAATGACCAATCCCGTATTTACGTTTCCGACAGTGTTCTGTTATCTTTGAACTTTATTTGACAAATAAACTTCATTTTCATCATAAAAAATACATGGTGTATGAGCGTTTTATCAATGAAAAATATTGTTTCCGCCTTTTTTGCATTCGAAGATATGAAACTAGTACGCCATCGCCATTTGTGCTATGATGTCTTTAACTAATTTAACTATTCCGCACACATCGACTGACTAAGGGGAGAAAGTATTATTGCATTGACATAAAAATGGATGACTCTATTGGCAATAAAAAAAGATTTGCATCCATTTCAAGCGCATTATTGATGAAATATAAATCCTCAAGTTTGAAGGTGAATGTTTACTAGATGGTTGACACTTTTTTTGTTAAATGCAAGGTGCTGTTGCTTTTACCGATAACATATTCATGACCTAATAGATTTACCTTCTATTAAACAATAATATCATATGTAAAGGAGGGACTATTAGAAGTATGACTGAAAATAAGCCTTGCATTATGGATGCATTAAATAAATAAAGAAATAAATATTATTTGGAATGGGCGCCTCTTCACCATGGTCCACAAATTGCTGACATAACATTTTATTTCAATAAAAGGTTTCCATTTAAGACATTTTAAGTACGCTTCTTACTCCAAAAATACTCTAAAGAAAAATAAATCCTCGTCAATATAAAGTAGTTCTTGGTGCGATCAATATCATAAAGGAATATTGTAACAGGAGCCAATCAGTAGCAACGCTCAGCATACTCCTTTGACGTCGGCTGTTTGATAAAAGTTGCTTTTATGGTAAATATACTAAAAATCTCATTGCAGCAGACGAAACTCATTGTTATTACTACAATGTTGAGCAAGACCTTTAAAGCCATCATCAGTGTCGATAATGGAATTATGAAACGGAAATCATATCATTTTTGATAAAAGCACCAAACTAATAGCATCATAGTGCACTTAAAGTGCAATATTTTATTTGAGTAAGAGAATAGCAGTAAAGAAATGAAGAGAAAAAAAACTGTGTTGAACTCTTTTCATGATCATCGTTTACAATTCGGACGAAGACAGATAAAAGCGTAATAAAGTTGTTCGACTAGGGGGCCATAATCACATGTAAATTTTTTAACATTTACTAAAAATTGCCATTACAATTGATATTGTGATGCTAAATCCACTCCATTATTTTCCATTTGCGTGGCTTTCGCTCTTATGCATTCAATATGCGACAGATACGAACAGAGAGAACCGCAAGTTAACACCCGTAAAAAGCAATGAAGAGTCATTGTCAAAACAAAGAGATAGAGAGATTTTTTTCTCTCTACCGCGGACTCAAAGAGAGAATGAGAGAGAATGGAAGATAGAGAGTGAATGGAAAATTGAATTACACAGTTATTATGGTTGTCAGTGTATCCGGTCATAAAACCAAAACAAAAGTGAGAAGCGAATAAAAACAATCGTAAAAGAAAATAAACACCAAAGTAAAATGTGAGCGCTTTATTTTGTCAGTGAAACAATACGACTACACATAATATTGTAATAAAAAGGTAAAAAAGAAAATATGCGCAAGCAAAACATTTGTAATCGTAAAAAAATATATATATGCGAAAGAAGTGCGGATTCCGCTAAAATAATCCGAGAAAAGCGGTTGGAGAATAAAAGACGCACTCAGTCTTAAAATTTATACAAAGCCATTTTATGACATTTTCGCTAAATATAGTCTCTGCATGCGAAACACTATGTATGCGCACATAATGAACATATTGAGTTCGGGTTGAAAATAGTTTTAGCTAAAATACAGAAATCTAGAAAAAGTGCCAGCAGGTTTAGTGCACAAGAGTGCACATTTTAAAGTTCACCGAAAAAAAACGTAATTTTCATTGTAAAACCAAACTTCGTCATTATACTACATTTTTATTTGGCTCATTGCATAATACACTTCACGAAACTAAACTAGTATTTGTGACCTAGAATGTTTTCGAACGAGGGAGAGAAATAGCGGTAGTCGAACGTACTCAACTTCAACTGCAATACTCCACTTTTGGTATCAACCACTTGAGCGCTGCAGCGTAGAAGATTTTTTCGCCCTTCTTCAGCGCACAAAATGGAACTATTTGGTGTTATTATACCGTAAGTATTCGAAATTTGCCGGGGAGTCATTGAATTGCATTGAACCATTCAACAAAATAAACATGCCAAAATGACCAGACGATCGTGCACTTTTTTCTTTTTACACCTAAAAATGTTGATTGAAAATCACTATGGCTGTCAAGAAGAATTAACCGTTTGAAAAACGCACAAACGTCATTAGTGCCGCCGCAGATTTTCAGCGGTTAGAGGGTGAAGATGTAAGTGTTCGCCAGAAGCGATGGCATTTGATTGCATACTTCCAAATATGCCAAAGTGTTGACGATTTGCAATCTCAATAGACTTGATATTGATTGCGTGCAAATAATCGATTTCACTGCACACCATCGACCGAACGAAAATTCATGTGCGTGACTCTGGTCAATTGACCCTTTTTTTTTGCATATATATGTAGTGAAATCTCTTAAATCACCATTGCGATAGTGGCCGTCTCTCAGGACAAACACAAATTTGTGGGTAATAGCCACGGTTGTTATACATTTGTGTTACTGCTGCTGCCTTTGCAGACTTTGGTTGAGTGATTTTCAAGCAAATTTGTATATTCACTTTGGAATAAACTTGAACAACCAACACATCAAGTGGGCTTATGATTTGTCGATTTTACTCTTATTTTTCGACATGCTCATGTCGTTTCTCATGACTTCGTCTTTCAACAACTTTCACAAATGTTACGCGTCTAGAAGTTGAAGCGAATTCGATCAGAGAGTGTGGAATATGTACATGTACAACCTAATCATCTATTGTGAAATGAGTGTAAGTATTAAATACACTTTTGGAGTCGTTGAACATTCTTTGCAACCTACGCAAACGAAAAGAAAATTCGAGATGGTGCTGGGATTGTAAATTGGTTGAATATATCGATTTACCGAAAACAAAATAAATCCATCATACAATGCTTATGCTTCGTTTGTACAGTCTCCGTTGCTCCTGTATTTAGTTCGATGAAATTATTATTATTCGATTTTTATCTATTTGTGCTGAACGTGTTTTCATTTTCGGTAAATATAGCAGAGAGAAAGACAGAGCAAAAGCGAACGAGTTAGGTTTTGTTTGTCGAAGCTAATGCAAGATCACATCGTAGACACAACAAAAAAAGGGCATATTTTGTCTAGTTTACAGGAAAAATGTGAGCGTCAGCAGAACACTAGGGTTTGGAAACCAGTTTTCTTGTTGTAGAAAACTATCATCTCAAAAATGTTGATAAGATGAAGTTCAACTGATTTTTTTTCAGCTAAATTGGCATACTCTTGAAATTTTGTGTTTGTTTTGTTTTTCTGCATATATAAGATTCTCTCTGTACTTTATGATAATTTTTGTCTTGTTGCTTGTATTTTTCTCGGGATTTTGTTGTGCAAATGCAAAATGTACCACCATAAAGTTGTGTACCGAAGTCGAAAACAATTTTATGTTGGTAACACAACGATAACAAGCTGTGCACTCAATTCACCGTGCATACGGACCCCGTAAGTGTACGGTTAATGCACGAAAAACCTAATCAGAGTAAAGCCGAAGAGAAAAGCATGAACGAGCACAAAAAAACCAATGAACAAATAAAAAAAATGTAATATATGAATATAAGTATGAGAATATATATATATATCTAACGACTATAAAAATAAATAGGACGCATACAAACGTACACGCCAAATAAAACGTCATATTCGTGGTGCACAATATGTGGGATCGGGGCCGCGGTCTTCGTTTTTTCGTCTTTCCTCCCTTTTGGACAAAAAAAAATGCATACCATCATTCGATGTATCAGCAACGGCCATAAAAACAACATGTTCGGTCATAAATTTAATACCATAGCGAATATTGAACATGGTTTAAATTTTTATACAATGCAATACATACTAGCAAATACACGTCGTCGTGGTTTGTCTCACACACACACACACACTCTCCCCATATAGGTTTTATATATGGGTAAACAAAACATCACTTTGGTTATTTTCCATTTAGGACCAACTTCTTTTTCATTTTCATCTATTCTCTTCGTGATTGCACCAAAGCAATTCATCCTCTACACCTTATATATTTTTTTCTCGGTTATTTATTCGGTATAAAAAATGTTTTCGAGATTAAGAATATTTGCCCGTCTCCCTTTTTATTATGTTTCAAATATTGGTTTGTGTCGGTGGTTTGATATCTCACCAAAAATGATTTTTTTATCGCGCGCGTAGCATGACAAATAATAATGTGAATGACTGCGACACCAAGAAAAAAAATGACATCTTAAGTGTCTGTACGTCGTTAACGACGATTTACCACTGCAGAGAAATAATACCGTCGATGTCATTTCGACAATAAACCCCGAAACGAATCAGCAACCGGAATGGTTGGAAAAGTCAATATATCGACATTATCACCGAAATATAGAATTGTGAATTGTCGGTGTGCCATTGCTTGCAGACAGTAAGCAAGCATTTAAGGCGGCTGGCAGGCAGACAAGCACTGCAAAGTAATAAAAGAAAATCCATTCGAAACACAAGAAAAGTGCACGCGCTACGGAGACGACATTAAATGCATGCATTCATTTTATTCTTTAGCCATCCAGCTGCTTATAGCACGGCTGGTGTTAAGACGTCATGTGATTCATTGGCATGTATTGTGTGCACTTTTGTTTCGAATGTTCTTTTATACCGTCCATGCAGTCTTCAACGCTCGCGTTCCCCTTCTTCATAACTCTTCATCCACACCCTCGGTCGGTCGGCTTTAAATGTGATTAAAGAGACTCTTGAGCTCCCGTATGCAATTTTCATCTTGAAATGCAATAAAAAAAATTTGGCATTTCACAGTGTCGCACCGCCAATTTTTGCGTGCACTATTTTCCTTTACGATTAAATCATTCAACAATGACCATATAATGTCGCCAGTAACCGCTTCTTGAAGTTACACCTTCGAAAAACACAATGACACACATAAACTTTGGTCAGTGATTGTGGCCAGGTGTTTGTGTGAATGGTTGCCGTTTGATTGATTACCACACACACGTTTCTGAATAGAGTGTAAAGCATTTACATTCCCACTGTTTTACAATGCAATACATTTTACTTCCGATTCATTGCGATTGCTTGTTTTATTACCCATTCTTTTAGTGGTTTGATCTAGATTCGGGACGATCTCACAATTCAAACAATGTTACATAGTGAAATAACGCGATTTATGATGATGTTTTTGTACACACATCGTCTACAATTTTCAAATTAATCGTTGATTTAATAATATGCAATTCACAACCGTCATCACAGCCAGAATGAAAATGAAGATTCCAATACAACACGAACGTATCACGATTACCAGCAAATATAGTGTAGAGAGAGTGGAAAAAAACATTAGTTGATTTTCGACATGAAATGCATTGCAGCACGCACATGGTATATTTTAATTACATGCTTTTTAATAGAGTCAAATAATTGCATTTTACGAAGGCGTTCCCACCAAAATATCAGTCAGCACTGACTGGAAAATTTGCATCTCCCATAAAATGTAATAGAACAACGAACGGCGGCAAATGCATGAAGACTTTCAGGCAAATCGGAAGGGAATGTTATAAAACAAACGACCGATTTCGAATTTTACATCACACACATATATTCAGTAATTGCACCGCAATAACAATTTCCAATGAGATTTTATGCCGATAAAACTAATAAACGAGTATTAAAATTCCGTTAGATAACAACACGAGAGAAAAAAAAAAACACCAACTTTTGTCGAAAAACTTTGCCATTCGGTGTGCCAGACGGATGAAAATACGATTGGTGTCGGCTCACCAAATGCCGGCACAATTACGTTCGCGTTTGCATTTAAATCCAAACATTGTGTGCGAAAACACACGAAATAGAGTGTTTTAATTCTTTGGTCCGAATTGCATTCAGTTTATTACAACAACAAAAAACGAAACTTTTACATGATCACATTCAAATGAAATTAAAATAAAATGCAATGAAAATGACGGTGGCATGAAAATCAACGCGCGTATAAAATTACAACTTATTTTCTATACACGACTTTCAAATTGTCGGCAAAAATTAAACAGCGTGTTGTTTTGGCTGAGGGAAGCGATGAAAGCAGAAATTGGCCACACAACGAAATTATATTCATTGAAATATGACGAAGAAGGAATCCATACACAAAAAGTTATAAGTGAAACAGCAACACTAATGGCAGTTACATGCAAATAAACAAATAAACTTATTGGCGGCCTTTTACATATTGAGAACAACCGCATTTAAAACAGCCGCAGCTGCATTATCAACATTTTACATTTGTAGTCGGACGTAAGATTTCATATCGACCGCCATGTATACCATATACATTTCACACACTTCCTAAGTTCAATAGCGCGCGTTTCATGAAAATCGTGTTGTTGCTGTTTTTTTTTTGGTTGCGAACAAGAAAACAACTAATAAATACATGAAACACAGCGAACGAGTTTTTTTGTTCGAAGAAAGAAAAAAATGCAGCGAAAAACCAAAAAAAAAGTGCCGAACATGAATGGCAGAAAAAGGATTTGTATTTGGCGAACTTTTACACTTGCTTCTTTCACCGTGAAATATGTTCGCTTGAAGTATGTATTCGATGAGAAAACGAAATGGTTTTTATCGTTGGTGTGCACGCATACAAACGATACCAGCTCCAGTTAACACTGAAATTGACAGAGAAAAGGCTATGCCATGCATCGTTGCTGCAATGTAAGCGTATAATAATAAATGTTCGGAGCCGGAATGAAATTTTCATTATCGTTTGTCAGATTCTATACGGATTTCGACCATTTCATGTCATCCACACATGTTACAGTGTTCAAACCCCCATATTACCTCGTATATTATTTAAAACGTAACTGACTTCTTTTCATATTCGAAATCGGCGGGAATACGAGCTCTTTCACTTTTTTGAATCTTTTTTTCCTTATATCGTTTTTTTTTTTGCAAGGTTCTCCATGTGTTTTTTTTCTTTTCGGAATTTGAACTAGAAATGCAGCAAATTTGTCAGAGGCAATGAGCGGCTGTAAGCAGAATTGTCAATTCATGAATGGTGCAAGCACCCTCTACTCAATGTATTTAAGAACTCAAGTGTGTCGTATTTTGTAACTTTGACTCATTCGAAATAGTCTGCTGGTAACAAAGGTAAAATTGCCCACTGCTTATAATGGTAACAGTATCCAATACTTTAAGAAATCATTTGTCCCACGCATTTTTGATAATGAAAATGACGCTTTCATCATATTAAAATTCCGATTCAAAATTCTGTAAATACCTCGCGTGAGTTTCAAAGAAATCAGTAAGATACTTCATTACAAATGCAAAACTTTTGGCTATTTTTGAATAATTTATCAAAGGTCAAAAGATCCGCTGTAGGTTGCACATAAAATATTTTTGACTTGATGCTATTATTAGCATCCGAAAGAAAAATTTTATGAAAAGAACCACAATGAAAACAAGAAAATATCCATTTTTCTACGATAAAGCATTTCAGATCTTCTCTATTGAATCGAATTGGTTCCTTTATTCTTCATTCATAAAAGATAATTTCGAATGGTTCGGTTGCACTTTAAAAAAAATTCAACCAGTAAAATGAACCATTAAATAATTTATTTTGGTTTTACAATTCTCAAAGTGCGCTGAGTAGTAATTCCTTTTCACAAAGCATGTCATGTCATAACAAAGAGATTAAAGTTGGACTTTGATTCATATATGTGCAATAAATTAAATCATGGTTTTTGCAGCAATAAATAACCGTTTGAAAAGTTTTGCGTTTGTGTTTGCCTCCGTGGAATGATGGAATATCATAGCCAAAATAAACAACGAAGCACGCAAATATATACATAGCTCGTCAACACACAGTTTTCGAAACATTGGCGAAGTAGTTGGTTTAAAGGACTGTAATTACTTTGTTTTCAGTGTTCGTGTTTTTAGCGCTGGCAAACACACAACAGAAATGTGCTGTGTGCCACCTCCCACCTCAAATGAATTTGCAGCAATGCATCTGTTCGTCTACACACACACAGAAATTTTTGCCCGTTATCCAATTCAGCCATGCATCATGTGAAGTGAAAACATTGTATAATAATAAGCAAAGAACTGTAGAGCTTGTGACGTGGTCAAATCCAAGCATAATATGAAAGCTCAAATTGTGTGATAGCGTTTTGGTTTTTCGAAAATTCAACTGCTACAGTTTTATTTTCTCTGTTTTGTGTGTGTGTGGGTGTGGGTGTTTTTTTTTTCTTCTCTCATAAAGTACGTATATGGCGAAAGTTTTTGATTAATTTTATTGTTTTACATTCTATTTCATGCATTTTCATAAAATGTTGAAACGTTGATAGAAACAACCGAGTCAATGTAGCAACATTTACAATGTATGTGTGTGTTTTTTTTCGCTCATTCAACATTCTTTTCACTGCTGTGTGCTTCCTTTATGGAATGCATGTTATATGTAAATGCAATGGCCTGACATTGACGTATATAGCTGGTTATTGGTTGGATTTTTGAGATGCTATCGCAATGCAAATTATGTTGTAACGTGTACGCAAAACTATGCTCGCCACTACGTTCATCTATTGCTTTCAACATTGGTGTGGTGCTTTGTTTTTATATTTTAAATGCTTGACGTATTACAATCCGCAAATTATACATTTTTTTTTGTTTTTTTTTTTTTTAATTGAATACACGTAGACCATTAGACAAAATATACATATTTATTTCCGTTTGTTTCTCATTCTTTTCTTCGCGTCTTAGGACCGACAACTTCAACACGATAGCAGTTGGTGCAGTCGCTGATTTCGAAGCTGCTTTCACATTATTTGTGATTTTAAATGGAAAATGCACTGTTGATTTTACAAATGAGCCAAATGGACTCAATGACAGTGATTTGTTAATTGAAGCGTTTCATTCGAATTGTTTAAACAGTGTGTGCTGCGGGGAGAGAGAGAGAGGAGAGAGTTGAAAAAAGAGGAAGCTCAAATCAAAATTGTAAAAACAAGTGCAATTCGTACTGCACTCGTAATTTTAATTTATGTATGGCAGTTTGTATTTAACACGTGTTAGCAGATATTTTTCCGTGATATGCAAATCAAAGGGAGCCCTTTCATCGGTTTGATTGTATGCGCCCGTCTGAGTGAGAACGAATTAATCAGTCACCCAGACTACTCTCTCACTTACACGCCATTCATGTGTCGTATGCTCCCTCCCCCTCTCTCTGTATTTGAGTAATTATTGATTTTTCTTTCGTTTGTTGTTGCATAAAGCCGCTTATCACTTGTGAATTGATTACGCAGATAATATGGTAAAATGAAAAGTGCTTTCATCAATTTCACCCTCAAACTAAATAAATGTTCGATTGCTTATTATCGGCATGTACTTCGATAATGTTTGTGAAATGGGAAAATGTACATAAACATATTCGCAGACGAAGTGCGAACAGAAAATGACATCCGCTGCAAACTTTGTTTGAATGGTGGCGAAGAATCAATTGACAGTACACTCACACACTATATGAGCGCTCACGCAAAAGAAACGCTTTTCAATCAAATGTATTAGCGCCTCCATTCATCTGTTGTGAAGCATTACATAATCGCACTGACTTCGATAGAAATCGTTTTTCTACTTCATCCCATACCATCGTCACACATATGAACCGAAATTGAATATTGCCAAACGTTCAATTTATTAATCTAACAGAATTGTCACCGCAAAAATATGGAAGATCCTATATTCATCGCCTTTCAAAGAAGGTAAAACAAGCAGCGATTTAATTTGAAATTCTACAAAATATATTTATCGATGTTTCTGAGTGAACCAATCACAATTTTTTCTTGCAATTTTCACATCGCATTTTTTCGATAAACTGAATTCAATGACGGCATCCTCTTTTCGATCCCATCAGCAGATTCACAATTTACGCCATCAGTGAGTGCCAAAATTCAGACACCATTCAATGGTGGTGCATTACTTGATCACATATATGATGAAAGTTAATCCGTATTTAATGAATGAGAATAGGGGCAACGTAGCGCATTTATGAAACACATCAACTGCAAAAATATATCTCCATTCTCCAGTGGAAATAATGGAGATAAAAAAAATTTATAGAAAAATGGATGGGGAAAAAACGAACGACGACAAATTTTGATAGATTTTTCTTCATGTATGTCGCGTGTTCGTGTTGCATGTACGTATTGAATGTGTGCATTTTGATGAACAGCTCCACTCACTGACGTTATCGTGTGGAAAATTAAAAAAGAATAAAATTGAGTGAGCGCTCATTTCGAATATGAACAGAAAAAACACACACACAACCATCAAGCGAGAATCAAATCTCATATTGAAATATCCGGGCATTTTTGCTCGTAAACCGATTTGATTTCATTTGAAATGACTTCGAATATGTATGAGTGTGTATGTGTGTACAATTGCTGGCAAAATGAACTGTTACAAATAACAAATAGAATGGTTTAATATAGAATGTATGGAGATGTGATATGTTTGATGAAGCCATTAAAACACATAAATGTCCTGGCGGATTGGCGGCTAATCCAGCGAAAGTTGAAGTCTAAAAAAAAACGCAACTGATTTCCAAGCACATAATCTCGTAATAAAGTATAAGTTTCGTGATTGCCAGACACATACACTAAGAGTTGGAATGAATAGTCATATTCGCGTCTAAAATCACAACTGATTCACTTCGATTCGATCAAATGTCATGAGCACAAAATAAATAAATATGCCAATCGGTTTGACGAAGCCAAGCGCTGCGCGTTACTTCCATTGAAATCTTGAAGATGAAAAAAATAAATGTGAAAAGAAAATATGAACGAAGGAAGAGTCGCGATTGAGCTGCTTCAAAATCGAATGAATAAAATTGATTCCTCAGCCATTTTCGTTGGCAATCAACGATGGATTTTATTCATTTTTTTATACAGCTCTACGAAGTTTTTTTTTCTTCTTCACCGAATCTTGTGTGCTGATATGGTTTTGCGGATTTATTTATTTACCATGTATGAAGTCAAGAGCGCTTATTCGCTCATCTACGTGGTTTGTGTCGCATCACATATGAGACAAGATATTCTTTTTTATCAGTTCTTTCACATTCATTTGACGACTCTATTCGAAGAAGTGAATACAATCTCTGTTTGTGTGTGCGCGATTCAAAGTTTCGCGCATGTGATCTGAACATAGTAACATTGACGTACTGAATTTGTAAGTTGCATTTCTTTAATATGATTTTTATCCCATTTTGATTGAATTTTTGTTAACTGTAATTGTTTTTTCATTCCATATATTCGCACTTGAACATTAAAGAGAGAGCTGATGGAATGAGAAAGTGAAAAGCAATAAAGAAATAAACGAAATGATAGAGATGAGCAAGTGATGAAAGTAGTTAAACTCAATTCGAATGACACGTTGAACATCGTGTGTGGGTGTGTGTGTGTGTTCATTCAATGAACGCAAGTTGCAAATTACAAAACCGATCTATTCAGAAAATAAATACGTGTAAGTAATGGGATTACGTGAGAAAATGATGGTGCACAAAAGGCCGAATGGCAATACAATTGTGTTCCATACAACGTTACGAATACGAATGAATGCGACAAGGTGCCGAGCTATAACTAAAGCTGATGGTGATGGCGACGAAAAGATGTTATTATTACCAAATAATTTAATATCAGTTCAGCAAATGGCATCCACGTTCTAATTTCATTCGATTTCAACCATTAGCTTCGTCTTTCATTGATTTTTCTATTGTATTAATGCCGTGTGAATTGCGATTTAATGTGCTTGATAAGTGTATTACGTTGAAAACACTTTGAAATTGCGACAAAAAAGAAGAGAAAGGAAAAAATGTTCCGTTTATTTTTCGAATCGGATGATAAATGGTTTTGTATGTGTGTGTGTGTTTTTTTTTTCTCGCTAGGTGTGTGTCTTCACTTTTTTGTGTGTCATAATACGATTTTCGTGCTCACATTGCTTCGCAAATTATATTGAATGATTCAAGCTGAAACGGCGAACTCAGAGTGCCCAAATATCCTGTGATCTTTATGACACAGCTACGTGTACAAATTGTGACGGATATAAAAACACAGCAATACCGAACAAAAGTTCGCACAAATTATTATCTCTTGGTGTATTCTTCGCATCCATGTCAGGTCCAGGCGTCCAATTTGTTTCTTTTGCAAAAGATAATAAAGCGTGTTTATAGACATTTGCATAGGCATTTCTCAACCTTCGCAAAATATGAAGCCACCGTCAATCGAACCAACTAAACAATTGTTATAGGAACAATAAAAATTAGAAGCAAAAAAATGATGAACAGTAATTAATTTTGTGGTAAATAACTTAAAAAAAAGGTGTAGAATGTTTGCTTAAATTTTGCCCGCGGCTTTTTTTTTCTTTCACCCATTCGGCTCAACCTTTTTCTCTCAACACAAATTCGCCGGGTGATGACATAAGCGATTATGCACACATTTTGTGTACTCATTGCATTTTTTTAACGCTAAATCATCTGAATTAGCAGCGGTTTTAAGTCTCACATTCAATATTTCGCCAGCGTGCCAGCCGCAGAATGAATCAGCCTTCATGCGAAAAGAAAGTCCTTTCTTGGCCGCAAAGGGGGAAAATGAAAAGGAAGAGAAAAAAATCGTCAATTCCTTTGGAAAATATTGTGCCATTGTTAAGTAAGCTCACAATTACCGGCGGGTTTACATCATTTTCATCATATCATCGTCGAAAATAATATTGTTAGGGATGTTTATTCATTGTTTTTACATCGAAACATTTTCAGTGATATTAATAATGGGTTTCCCAAACATATTATATCCTGATTAAGTGGTAAACCGAACAAATGACTCAAAAAAAATCATCATCATCTTCGTCTTTGGCGATGGTAGCAGCGGTGACTATGACTTGGTAATCTGAGTGTAAGGGTGGAACAGCCGTTATCTAAACGCTCACAATCACAATAAAATAATACCGAACAAAGCGATATCATAATCATTTTAATTTATGAAAATGTTTTATCCGCCTTTTTCGTTTGAAGTAAATTAAAAAAAAAACTAAAAGAGGTCCCATGAATAATGATGAATTCATATCCATCAAAAGGCAAACAATAATCTAGGATAACAGTTACAGGAGTTAAGAAACGACAAAAGAGCGACCAACAATTACTATACTGAAATACAGCTTATTTATTGCGAATGTAAATGTTTCATTCGGACGACTGAAAATGAAAATTAAAACGTCAGTGTTCTCGAGCGTAATTTTAATCAACAACATCATCATCATTGATACAAAAGCATCGAGCAAAAGCCGTTGATGTTGAAAAGCAATAATCTTCAGCCCGGAATTATATTATACAAAAAGGCAGGAAATGCAACTGGTTAGCAACCGTGCTCTTGCGTTTTGATTAAAATTCAAAAAAATTCTTCGTTTTCAATCATATCTTCTCGTTGTCATTCGATTATGCTGTAGAAGTCTTCCGCGAAGAGGAGGCAGAGAAAAAAAACATAATATTCATGTACTTATTACAGTGGAGTGGAGTGCTTATCGTTTGCAAGAGCAACAATCTTCATGTATAAAACGATTTTGAAACATAGATAATTCAATTTATATGAATTTGTGTATTGTTTTTACAGTTCGTGGAAGCAGAAAATAAAAATCAATAGTATTTGACATAAAGGATGAGGGCGCACACAAAATACGAGCGACAGTTACTGAATTTTATTCAGTTTTTTCAGGTACGCACACCGAACAATGTTATCTTTCGAATGTTCAATACAAATTGACGAAAACAAAATGATAAAATGCTTATGTTCGATATTCAGAATACTCTCTGTTATGCCTTCAGAGCAACGTGCGTATGGATATTTTTTTTCTTCTCCTTTGTGATTTCCGTGAAGGAATGTCCTCAAGCTTAATATTTCTTCGTACAAATCAATCTGTGGAATTTGTTTGATTTAGTCGGAATGTTCAAACTCTTTAAACAAGTACAAATAAACGGAATTCTATTTATCAATCGAGAACATTTCGACTCGAAAATGTCGATCGATGCATAATATAGCTTAAGCAAAAGGCAAATCAAGTGATTTGAAGTTAATGCGATATTTCCTATTTAAGGTTACCAAAACACTGTAATAATATTTTGAACTTTTTTTCTGCGCGAGAGAGTT
>NW_022197577.1:2708891-2798447 GCF_009176525.2 Contarinia nasturtii
ATCCGACCTGACCCAAAATGTTCTAGAAGTTGAGCACTCGTGGTCCATTCCCTTTATAGGGCCCCAATGGGGGTACCAAATTTTCGTTATTTTTCTCGATTTCCCATCGGAAAAGCGAGAAAAATCGATTTGAAGATTTTTCCAGTTTTCTTTATATAAATAAACTGTGAGAGAAATGCGTAAAATGATAGTTGAACGTTGAAATACAGATTCAAGTCTCATTGAAAGTCTCAAATTTAAGTGTTATCCGGTTTTTCGGATTTTCGGATCTTTTGAACCCAGAAATCATTCCGCTGTGATTTAAACCGATTTCTGGGTTTGAAATATCCGGAAATTTTTCTGTGAGTAATAACTGTCAAATTAATTTGAAAGTGGATGGCGCGGAATATAATACGAAGCTAATGAGAACAAGGAAGATTTTCAAACAGATTTCATTTTAATTTCTGACAAAGAAATAGTGCCACCATAGAAACAGAGTGTGATTGTCATGGTGAAGCTGTTTCCAAGATTACTGACGAGGACGATGATTATTGATTAATAACTACGGAAAAATAAATTCAGTTGTGTTTTGCTTTCTTATTTCTACAAGTTGAAATGAAGTGATGAGAGATCGATTGGAGGATATGGCCAAAAATAAATGCGGATATTCATTGGTCGCATGTGGCTATTCCCGCATTAATAATGAAATTCACTCAATATTGTGATTGTTGTTCTTCTCAAAAATTCGAATATTTATTGTGTCATTGGCGTTGAAGTTATTTTCCATTTTTGTCTATACATTGTTGGCCAGTCAGTGCTTAATTCATCGTATTCCGTTTGGGTATACACACACACAATAAAACCGGCATTAAATGTAGAAATATTAGCTTTTGACACGTTTCATTCGTTAGCCGATCCCTCAGTGTATTTATATACGAGCAAAAATTCATGAGCTAAGCAATGTAGTGATGGCACAAAGGCACATATTTACTTTCCAATACACACATACATGATGCACACGTACATAAACGTTCTAATCAGCAACCCAAAAACCAAAAGGCATGTGATGAAAATTTGATGCATTTGCCTTATCAAATTTAGCAACAATGAATCCGCACAACGTATGGAGCTCAAAAATGATTTCAAACCTGAACACTCACATCAGCAGGGACAGAGAGGAAGAGCGAGAGAGAATGAGAGATAGAAAAACGAGACATCGGTTAAATCGCATCGTCATCACATGAACGATAACCAAGCAACGAACCAGGAAAATGTCATCATTGAGTTCATCTCTATCTCAGTGGCAGGGCAAACAAAAACTGAAAGCTCATTCGCACACAGTGCAAACAAATTACGCTGTTTCCATTTTCGTTTTTGTCGTTTGAAATACATCTTTTGTATTGAATAGAATGTGATGTGTGTGTGTGTGTGTGTGCTTGATATTTGGCTTTGTCTCCAGGGTTGCGTTGGTGCGTGGATTGGTGGTGATGCCAATGGTGCTGCTGTGATTTGCAAAATGGCAAGTCGATGTCTCTCCCCCCCGCTCTATCAGTGTATGTTGAAATTTATGTGATTTCGTGTCTCAGATTAAGAAGCTTGATTTGCCACTCACAATGGGTCACATTCATATTGGAAATTTGTTACTAACATGCACACACAATCTGAGGCCACATATTTTCACATTGCTCTCACATAAATACGCCGTTCGATGAGAACGATGATTTCGTCGAAATTACGCAAAAATGCGATTCACGCACATACACACATATGAAACGGAAATTTACATTGCTAATCGATGTTATTCAAATCAATAATTTATTTTTATCTCTCAATAAATTTTCGATTTTCGCAACGACCATACACATACATAATCCCATTTAAAAAGATAGGAAATTGCATTTAAATGGATTTCGGTTATTTGTGTGTATTATTCGTCGATATATTCTCAACACTTTGTTGAAATTCGACATATTCAGTATTCGAAATGAAAACTGGTTTAGAATCGCATCACTGGTGTATAATGCATTAGAATTATAGGCTCAAGACGATCACGCATCCAACATATGTTCAAATGCTAAATTATTGACACACACTAAACGCAGACATGGACAGTTTTATTGGCATATTTTTGGCAAATGGAAAATAAATAGAGTATAACGACGAGACATACACACATTAATCTAAGGGAACGAAAGAATCGCCATTTTCTATTGAAATTATAGTATTTTGTTCATTTCATTGAAATAATCCTTCCTGCTTTTATTCAGTAAACATATAAAAAACAAATCGTTTCGCTTGAATTGGATTTCAACAATACTATGGAGATGATGAGTGCCATTTGGAAATCCATATAAATTCCGCATTTCATCGAATGAAAAAAAGAAGGTACTATTGACCCAGAAATACTTCAAAACAGCATCGAAAGATGAAAATATGAATGGTGAATCCAAAGTGCTCGATGATGCAGAAAAAGGTTTTTTATACGAACACATGTCCAATTAGCAACATAGAGAGAGAGAGAGCAACTGGCAATAAAAGTTCTCACTCAACAAGCCCTTGAAGCTCAAAGCCATGTAATGCCATAGAGATAAGACTCAATTCAATCCACTGCCTCCGCTTTATGGTGAAAACAAATCAAAGGTGCTATAAATATGTGATTAGCGGATGATTTGAGCACACGCATCAAGTGGATACAAGAAATGCGCAGCAATATAATTGAAAAATACTTACAAACACAGAATTACCAGCTGCACAAATGCTCATTTAATATAAGCTATGAAAACAGATTGGATTTCACAAAAAAAAGAACCTTTTGCATCGAGCGAAAGAACACATCTTATAGACTTAGCGTTGAATATTGGCCTCACAATTTGTTGTACACACTGTTAATGTATTAAACTCAATGTTTTTAGAGTGTTTGACTTTGTTGTGTGTACTCAATAAATTTCTAGCCCGAAGACAATAATTATTTTCACTTCCATTATTTACTCGTGCATTTATTGCGACAAGCAACATTTTTTCCATCGCTACCATGGCTTGTCGAACATTTCCACAATGTTGCTGTGACAAGAGCAAAAGCATTCTTATTTTTTGTGGTGGTGATGGTGTAATCGTTTCATGATTACACAAACGCAGCACATTCGCTATCTCAAATTGAGGGTGTATACTTTATAAATTAAGATTTCCGACGAGAATGTGCATGAATACGAAAATGTTGGAATACGAACGCGGTTTATTATCAGCAAGAAATGTTTTCGTTTTGATTTGATGCGGTGCTGTTGCTACTGTTTCTTGAACATGATGTGTGACAAAGGGTTTGGTTTCAGTACTCTGTTTTCATATAGTTTGTAATTTCCTGCACAGCTCGAAATTCCCTGCAAGCAATGCTTTTTTTTCTTTTGGTGGTGTGCGCACCGAAAAAAAGCGAGCGACTGAGTGTATTTGATTTGGCGGTGCATGCTGGATTTGAGTCTCGTGGCTTTATCTCAACACGTAGAAGTCAATATATTCAGTCATTACTGGTTCGCACAATATCCGATTGACACGCATTCACTTCATTTCTTTATTTCGGGATGTTTGCACTCTTCATTCGTTCTTGTAAAGGCTACCAGCATTTTTGCAAAGTCGTACGTGAATATGAGTTAACAAGGAAAATATGTAACAATGTACCACACAGTCATCGAGTGCTTCGTCGAAGCCTTTTATGCGAACATACGCATTATTTGATATTGGTCGGTGCGTGCGAGCGTCATTTCAAAATATTCCCTTCGCATCAATAGAAACATGAAAGCATTTTTTCCGCCATGTCGAAACGAATATGAAAAGAGAAAACGATACAGCAGTTGAAGTGAATTGTGTGTGTAACGACGAAACAAATCCAAAAACTTGGCTTGCGGATGTAAGCAGGTTTTTACGAAAAAAAAAATGTTTTATAGTCAACCAATACACATCGAATATGGATGGGTCTGAAAATTGCTGTCGATTGATGTCAAGGGCCAGGTTTCTTCCACATATCTTCGGTCGGTTTTTTCTCTTTTTTTTCTTGCTCTTCTTTCGTTCTCGGTCTCTGTCGCTTTTCATCGTTCGATGTGCTTTGGATGTTCAGTGTCTGAGCCCAAATTCAAACACAATATAAAGCATAACATAAACATGAATTAGCTCAATAGTATAGTAGAAAAAAAGAAAAAGTAACAACGGAGAAAGCATTTGCAATGGAAGGAAAATTGAAACACGTGTGTGCTTTATATCCGTTTTGTTTTTGTTTCCATTGGCCCTATGAATGTGATCACTGTAGATTTCACATATATAACACACATTGTGTATGAATGCTGGCCAAGGAGGTTGGAATAACAAATGAAGCATACATAATAAAAGTATATGTTCATCTAATGCTTCCAGAAAAATATTGCCACAAGCCAATTGAACGAATCAATACAAATGTTATTCATTCTGATCAAATACATGTACCTCTTTGCTTTGGTACATTGCATATTTTTTTTCTTTTTCTCCTTTATCTCTCTCTCTCTCTGTGGTTCTTGCCTTGGTTTTGATCGGAAGACCTATTGAAGAAATTCAATGCATTTATGAGACTACTTGAGCAACACTGAGCGCATGTTACCATTTTCATTTGCTGTTGGCCATGAAAAATGCGATTCCAACGAAAAATACGAACAATATTCGTGTATTTGTACTGAAGAAAATTTCAAATTCCACATAAAATAATCATTAGCGTTTTTATATGCGGAACATCGAATTCTGGTCGTTGTTGGATGTCTCTGCATGTTCACTCGGCATGTAAGCAACGATTTGTTTTAATAAATGGTCGTATGTGAATAAGCTGAATTTGCTTTTTTGACATTTATTTTCGGTAACGAGCATTCTTCTTTCCGCTATTTTTTTTTACTTTTGCGGATTTAATTTTTTTTTCTTCCTTCTCTCCGTTCATTTTCTTTGATCTTATTTTTTTTCTGTTTGATTTCATGTTCAACCGGATTGTGTAAAGATGTGTGATTTTAAGACTCTTGTCATTGTCATCAAGGTATTTGCACAACTTCAAATGAGAAGAATGCTGAACTCGCACAAAATTTTGCAACGAAACGAATTTATATCCATATAAGCCTTTTCTGCATGAAATGAAATTGATTTTGTCGAAAGACAAAATGTTGCAAAATCACTGAATTTGTTGAATTTAATAGGCTTCTTTTCGTGTCGATTTTTTCCATTAAATTTTATTTGGAATCGTTCGTCTCATCCTTTTCAAAGCGTACAATTCGAATATCAAGTGTTTGACAAACGATAATCGGAATTAAAATTCTTATGCTGCGACCGAAAACGAATTATTCCTTTACGCAACCCACATAATTCGACATTGAAACACAATGAATGCAAGATATGCGTAGAACGTATTTGATGTTAAAGAAGCGCAGTAATTTCAATGATTCGGAGTCGTATCTTTGCAGTGGAGCGCATTAATTCGAAATATTTTTGCAAGCCCTCCTTTTGTGTCACTGAGTGACAAATGCATGTCTGAAGAAAAGGAGTTTCATGTTTTCTTTTATCGGTATTTAAATTTCGGTCGCAAAAAAAATAAATCGAATTTAAAAACATTTTCAAGCAAATAATCCAATTTTCGTTATGAGTTTTGATTTGGTTTGGGCCCTTCCTTGGTGCGTGTGGTGGTGGCATTCTATTTTCGAGTATTTACATTTTATTCATTCGCACTGAAAATTTTGCATAAACATTTCCATATTGGTATCACTTGTCTACGGCATTCACACAGCAAACGAATCGAAGTTATGCGCAAATTATAAATGAAATGTGATTTCACTGGCACAAATCCGTATTTAATCAAAAGTTGTCGAATGAAAAAATATTCAAATTTTTCTTGTTCTCATTTGCCTTGTAAACACACGCATTTTCCTTCCACTTACTTTGCTGAGGAAATATTTCCGCTCAGTGGTGGTTTCTGCGTCAATAAATAACGGAGGGAGAAAAAAATATGTTCCATAAATGCAAACAAGCAGCCATCACAAATGTTTAATGAACGAAAAACGCAGAAAAAAAATGTATGAAAAACAGGAAATCAGAAAATTGCTACGACACACGAAGTCGGCGAAGCAATATAACAAAAATGTTGAAGTAAAAATTAATCGAAAACATCGTGCTAAAGAGCGTCCATTTTAATAGGTATTAAAGCTGTAAAATTCATGTACAAAAATTCCATTATAATTTTATTATCGGCAGGAATAAATTGTCGTGTTGCTGTATACACAGATCCATCAATAAATGTGTAATTTAGTTAAAATTCTTTTCATCCGAATATTTCACGCCATAGTGTATTTATATGCACATAAATACAGCATGGGTAACATTTAGTGGAGCACCACCACGGCCGTCGATTTACATACGACGCCATCTCTTTCATGTGTGCAGCTTGGACTTTTTTGGGCTGCTTCTAAAATCTCTCTCTCTTTCTCTCTCTCTCTCTCTTGTTACGTTATGCCTGTAATATGCATCGCATTTTCATCGAAATGGCAATGATGGCATAAAAATAAATGAAATCATAAATGTTGAATAAAAAAAAGTCGCTCAAGAGTACTTAAGATTGTCGCCATCCTCATTCACCGAAAAATTTACAATATACCAGGATTTTAAGTACATTTTTAATGTAATAAGTATTATTAGCCATAAATTTTGGCTTAAGAAACGACTTAAAAGACCATCGAATAATGACCATCGTTTATGCAAACATGTGAAGGTTATGTTAAGCAATTCCGGGCACTTTTTTTCGGTTGGCTCTCAATAATGGGAGCCATATATACCACTATTCGAGCCCATTCAAATCGTACAAAGCATTATCACTGGAATCAATTCAAATCTTTTCAACAATGACACAAACACAAGAGAAAAAAGGCAATAAAATTGATAAAAGAAAAAACCGAATCCAAACGAGCTCAATGTGTGCACTCTGCTTCAAACACAAACACATACACACGCATCACCACGGCGAAACTGAATAAAGGTTAAGTGGTTAAGTGTTCATTTTTATTCGACGTTTTTTTTATTATTCTTATAAATTTTACAAGCATGGTACGTATTTCTTTGAGTTTTTTGTAAGCCGTAAAATATGGTTTGTATTTTTGGGCTTTATGCATGCAAAATTCAATTCTCTTTTTTTCTCTCTTCAAATGTCTCTATATGAACTAGAAAAATATTTATGTTTGCGTTCGACAAAGATACACTCACACACACTCACTCACTCAAAAGGACCCGAACGGTTCTCGTTTCGAACTGTTTTGATTATTTACGCTGATTGAATTGAAAAGAGAATAAAAAAGAGTAAAAATACATTGGATTTGCAACAATGTTGAATTTGATATCGCTTGAAGGTCAATGTAAAAACCTTTAGGACTGGTGAGAGAGAAAAAAAGAAGAAAAGAGAATAAAAGTGAAAATGAAAAGCGAACATAAAGATTAGGCCGTGATAAGAGGGTCATAGAATGTTCGTTTCATATGTGTGTATTACACCACAATTCTTTTTGTCTTCCATTCGGATATTTTCTCACAAAGAACGTTTTCAATATATTCGGTGACACTTTTGTGTCATCAATACGGTATACATTGAACAGCTATACACAAACATGAAACGAAATTCATATTATTTTGATGGGAATTTATGCGTGCTGGAATAAAAGAAGATCGCATACATGTTGTCGGCGACACAATAGATTGAAGTAGTTTTCTTTTGTGTGTGGTATCGATAAATGGCTCAGTGAATTCTATATAAAATGCGTCCACCTGGAAGATGAATCAACATGTATTCCCTTACATGTGTTTACCGCCTTTTTTGTCTGATGTAGATAATTTTCCTGGATGGCGGACATATTAGCCCTTCATCACGTATGGAAAAGGCAAAATATAAAAAAATCGAAACATTGAACCAAATTCAATCGTTTTATGCATACCTGAACACATTGATGTGACCGTGAATCGAAGAAAACAAGCCAAATAAATTAGCAAAATCCATTTTGTGTGTGCGAGGCACGAAAATGGAGAAAGAAAGAAAAACCGTAAAGTTCAAGAATTGTTCATGTCAATAACGAACTTCGACGATATATGGATAAGCAAAACGGTGAAACTTTGAACATTAACCAACACATGGAAACGAAGAAGGAAAATATAACTACGACACACATACAAATTTACTGGCCAATTTTACTTTCGATGTTCGTTCGAACTTCAATAACATTCGAAAATAATCGTAAATGACACATTCATGCAACACATTCACAAACTTTGGGCCAACAGCAAAAAAGGATAAATTGTGTGTGAGTGTGTGTGGCAAGGCCTTTTTTGCACTTCAATCGACTCAATTCAAGAGATGAAATTCCTTCTTTGAAATCTACCATCAAATTTTCAGTCAAATAGCAAAATTATAATGTGATCGGGCGGTTGGGGTCACCACTCAATCAACGCAAGCAACAGCAGCCAGAAAATGGGCCAAAAACAACTGAAAAGAAATGGTTCCGTCGACGGGAAATCGATATTTAATAGGATCTATTGAATTCCGTGCCGTTGTTGTGCGATAACGAAAAATCATCATGGTTCATGGTATTGGAGAAAGACATTTCCATTCCAAATTGTAGATATTTTGCGTCTGATTTTTTTCTTGCTTCATCGCAACAACTTTGCCGATCCAAAAACAAATTCACTCTTCCAAACATGTTATATAGTAAATTGCAATGGAGTTGACTGAAGTGTACGCTGTAATAATATAAAAAAGGCTAACTGATGCAACTGAACGAAGCGTGGCAAATAGCAAAGCGATTTAGTCATGGATAAAGAGGTCAATGCGTATCGATATCGCTTTCAATTTCAATTTGCCGGTCTTTTTCTCTTTCTGTCTCTCTCTCTCTCCTCACGTGATCAGCCAACACACAAAAAGGTCATCGATGTAATTTAAATATTCCGAGTTTTTATTACATTCACTTATAAATGCATGCGGACAGGCAGTCGAGCAAAGTGTATATATGTTTTCTATCTCTCTTTTCCACTCAATGTCGTGTTGTTCAGATAAAACTACGTTTTTTTCATCCATTTCAATGAACCAACGAAGCAAACACAATCACTTTTTTTTGTTGATGTTGAATTTAATGACTTTTAGTTTGCCATTGAATTTTATCGCGTTTTATCATTGTTTTCTAAGCGTTGCGAAAAGCTAGAAATATCAACCAAAAACCAAACAGTGCCATTGTGTAAACACTTGAATGGACACAACTATTTTATAGTTTTGCCTCACTAAAAGCACGCCAACACCGGGCCGAACACCGACGCGCCATCGAATTATAAATAAACATGATGTCGAAAAAGAGATTGCAAGTGTTTTAGTTGATTGTTTGGTTGAGCATTTTGTTGCACACATGTAGACAACATGAGTGGTATGATGCTCGAGAAAACAGCCACCGAAAAAACAGCCCAACCCCGACCGACAACCGAATGGCAACCTTAACGCCAACGAATACAAAATACCGAATGGCAATATATGACATTGCGAATTCCTTTCATAAGCATGAATCCATGTAGAGATAGAAAAAAATTACTTGGCGAACGCGTATATATGCGCGTTCATGGGGGTAATCGTGTGTATGTGTGGATGTCAGTGAAGAGCACGAATGTATGCCATTACATATATGGAAAACATTCACAAATATCATTTTCAGCTCCATGAATTGTAATTATTTTTCCAAATCGCATTTTCAACAAGTGGCTGTGCTGCCAAACATGTACTCTCTTTGTCATACACGTTTTTTCTGTCTCTTCGCATAGCTCGTATTTTGTAATTCTGACATTTTCAAAATGCTGACAAAGGCACACGAGACGAAAGAAATAGCTCAACATCGAAATGTGCGATGATGTCTTCAGCAATCTGTGCTTGTGTGCTTCTGAAAATGGATTTTCAGTTGGCAATTAAGCCTCATGAAATTCGCATGTTTTGTAATTATTATTCAAATTCTTAACAAGCTACTTTCTGTCGTGTAACTTTCATTTGACATGCATACAATTTCATTCTTTCGTTTACATTATTGTGTGAATTTACATTCACCATTTAATAAACACTCCGAAAATACTTCTTTTTCTTTTAGCTACCTAGGTAGCTTAGACGAACCACATTTCACTTTGCCACGACTTGATTTCCTTGTCACTTCTTTTTTTTAAATTTCATTTGTCGTTTTCAGTGTGAACTTCTAATTACACTCGAGTTATTATTGGAATTGAAGCGTTTTAATGCATTAAGTTGATCTCTTGCAGTTATGAACACGCTCCGCTACATGTTGCCTGTCAATGGTTTTTGCAAAACCTCGAGAAAACTGCAGTAAAAAACTTTTTTTTTATTTGTATTCACGCTCAACTTTTGGACTATTTATATTTCAAATTTGTATGGAAAAAACTCACAAAAATTTGAATCAAAAACTATTTTACACCATATATAAAGAATGAAAACAAAAACTATATATACGAAGGTAAACAAATTTTGACATACGGTTAAAAGTTGATCCAATTCAAGATAAGGAAATAAAAAGCCACGTGAATATTAGTGTTCGTGCTAGATTTCACAAAATGGCTTCATAAATAGTTTGTTTGGTTTAAGCATTGTTCGCTTCAACTTTAAATAAATATGAATATAGAGTTTGATCTAAATACTTTCAAAGATTCTTTTGATGTTGTTATTGCCATTTATAACTTTACAATGGAATAGAATCAAGCATTGACATCATCAAAGTGGTTACAATGTATTTTCGTCGGGATCAGCTCAAGTAGATTAAAGAAGTTTGATGGACTACAAGTGGCTATAAAATAAAATTTAAATGGCTGACATCGATAATCGGCTAAAAGCTTTTCGAATAATAAATGTACTTAAAGTAGTTTTTCCAGTTTATCTCTGGTGTATGAAATGGTTGAATGGCAATTTCACAAAAATTCCACAACGATGATATAAATTCAGTCAGGCAAATTATTTTTCGTTCGGGATTTCAAAAATAAACAAATCATTTAACTTAATAAGTTAGCCGATGATTTGGTCGATGAAAGACAATTTTTTCCATTTTTCCAATTAACTTTGGCTTGTTCGTGCCGAGATGGTTTGGAGATGTTTTTTTTCTCTTTGGCTGGCAAATATCAATTTTCAAACATGAATTATGGCCATTGTCGTTCCACTGAAATAAGTGTTCATTCTATTTAAAATGCAATGGCGCTACTATAGCAAAAAAAAGCAAAGAAAAGAACAAGAGGCACAAATCCCGTGTTTGGCACGATGAAAAACAATGGCCAATGGAGGATGTAGTGAATAGAGAGAGAGAGAGAGAGAGAGAAACACCAAAAACGGCGCTTAAACAAATGGAGCAATATTTGTATGGTTTTATGGAATAAAAACGAGCCGTAAAGCAGTGGATAGAACGGTTATCGGCAGAGGCTTATATTTATGTGAGCGCAAACGACCCTCCAATTTCGGATACTTGCGAATGCCACCCAAAATATCCACGTTGAAAATCACGGTTTATTATTGTATTTTAGCGTTGTTGTTCTTCAACGCGATCATGTTTTATCGTTGATTGTTTGCTTGAATTTTGCATTTCCTCTATTCATGCATCGCGAGAAAAAAAAAGCAACGCGAATGTTATCAAACAAGCAGAACAAAAAAAATTATTATGGATACGTGCAGTATACAAAGAAGAAGCAAAATATAGAGTGAGAATCATCGAAAAAGGGCGTAACTACCATCAAAAGTCGCATTAACCAGTTCATTTTTGTTGTTGGCCCGAAATGACGAAACAATAGACGACAAATATCGATTTGCTTGGCACTGACAGCATTTTCAATGCTTACTGAACAAATTGCTATCGTCGGTCTTTTTCTCGCGCGCCAAAAAGAAAAAGAACAACAAAAAAATGCAGGCATCATTTTTTTTTATCAATATCTTTATCACGTTTTTGTTCCCGAAAATTTAATAACTTTGTTACTGCCGTTGCTTTGTTTTCTTTCCGCTTTGTTTCACCGCACTTTTCCATAACCGAATTATCTACCATATCTTGTCCCGTCTCTTGTTTCTCACAAATTTATGGATTAAATGGTGTACATTTAATAATTGTCTCCTCTTGAGCGTATCTTTTTTTCGGCATTGGTCTTTGTCGTTCATGGTTTAAAAAAAGAGCGGTTTCGAAATTTAATTTGATGGCATTATCAAAAGGGAGACGAAAATCAATATTTTTCGGTATATTCGGCACAGAACCATGGCAACATTTCAATATGCTTTTGATGCTCAAACAGAAGAGAATAAAACCAATATTGAATGTACTCCTTGATTTCGACCCTTTTATAGTCGTCATATTCATATGTTTACATTTTTACATCCCCATATTTAATTTTTGCATATAAACTGGCCACTTTCCACACCGAAACATCAAATCAACGAATCGTAATCGAATTCGTTTTGCTCGGTGGACGTGTGTACATTAACAAATCCTCAAAAAGAGTTAAACTTTGGAAATCATTAAAATTGGATCAAACATTATCATAATCACAAAATGGCCAATCCGAAAAGAAGGCGAATGGAAAAATAAATGCGTATTCGGGGTGAAAACAGTAAGCAAAGTAAATGAAACCTGTGCCGATGAAATATTCAAAATGAGCCAAAAAGATGAAAATAATAAATAAATATAACAAAAATACCGTCGAAATATTAAAACAAATAAAAAGGATAAGCAACATTTTCCATTTTATTATTCATATTGTCTCTCGTTCTTTTGGTCGTTTCTTTTCTCATCTGTGTCGGCTCAGTTCTATTATGTTTTTGTGTGAATGTTATGCGGCGCTAAAATGAAATGTGTTGGAGATGCGAGTGAGGACGATACAAAACGACTTAAAAGACTATCGCACACTAAACATACATTTGTGCATACATAAAAGTAAATTTAAGAGAGAACAAAGAGAAAATAAAATAACATATACCGTTCGACAGGCGCAAATGGTAGAATCCATAGAATAAACATCCAAAAAAAGAGATGATGATGATGATGCAGAATAGAATGGTTGTATAACCGTAAAAATAATAATGTACCAGCTAAGGCTACCAGACCAACGAACGGATTCAACATAAAAATATATATGAAATTCAAACAAAATAAAAGAAAGGCACAAGAAACAAAGCACATGGAATCGAAATAAAGACAAGAAGGAAACAGATAAAAGTTGAATCAAAACCGGTACATTTGGAACACGCATATTTACAATGGAGAAATCTGTTTAAATTATAAACGGAGCAGAAATTAAGCAAAATAAAATCGGCAGGCGCCTGTCCATAATAACAGTGCACGGCATATGTGTGCGAGCGAAAACCATAGAGACAGAGACCCATTTCATATTTTCCATGCAAAATGACTTTGCCTACAATGAAAATGTCGTGTATTATACAAAATGGAAAGATAAAATTTTTGCCGCAATGGATTTGTCTCTCATCTTCAAAAATGCCATTATTTGTTCTCGTTTTGAACGGAACATTCGACGGATTGCGGTTATGTGAATGCCGTCTGTTACGTTTTTGTATTCGTTGTGAATATTTGAAAAAGAACAAATAAAAGTTCCGCACCAGCAAGGCAGCAACACTGAGCATTTGCTACAAAAATAAAACCTTGTTCTAATATGGCGAAAACAAATGCGATTAAATAAAATAAAATGCATAACAATTATATTTATTCATTGTATTAAATGGTTAATTGTTATCGATTGCAAAATGAGTTTTCTCTTCTGTTTTTGCTCCTTTGTTGATTTGAAAAATTCATTGTCGCATCTTTTGTGTGCTGTCCGTCGTTGATAATTTGTTGGGTGGAACAAATGTGCGTCGTGCCATTCCAATAAAATGGGGATTATTTAACATTGGTATCAAATTACGAAGTTGTATTTGAAACGTTTAAAGTTTTTCATTCCATTAAATCCACATGGAATATGGAAGAAGTGTGTCAAAGTGCCTTAATATAAAATGTTTTTAATTTTTTTTTCTCAATGTAATAATTTTTTTATGGTTACTTTTATAAGCCGGTATAGGTCGAGTTTAATAACAAAATTTAATACGATTTGAATGATAATTTTTTCTATACCTTTGTGGTGTGTGTGTAATAAATTGGTAAATAGGTTTACAGAACAACGCTCTCGGCCCGAAGGGCATTAATTTAAGATGTGTACGGAAAAGCTGCGCTTAAACGACACCGCAGATACTGATGAAGTGTGTGTACCATCTTCGATTTACACAAAACCCTCTATCCCACAACAATCCGGTCGAATCATACACCGTATCTATATTGCCATCAGACAAAACACATGAACTACTATATTTTCGCCAAATTGTTGTTCTATTTATCATCCATCGTTACGGTAATTTTAACAATCTTTTTACGCACATATTTTTGTTATTAACAAATCTAATAATGATAAGGGAAAAAATAGAGTAGAACAATGACTGTGTGTGTTTCTTTGGCGAAACAACAATTATCATTCATCTGGATGGAGAGCACCTTTGGTGGCGATTTTTATATTACTATGGGCCGAGGTGAATTGAAGTCATCGTTTGTATATTAAAAATGAGTGGAAAACTGACAATGAATGCTTGAACCGGCTACGTGAATTACATTATAGAATAATGGAAATAATTCCATAAGTTGGTACGCATGACACACAATCACCGGGACTGTTGGTGCTGTCATGCGACAACACATCGCGCACTGTTGATTCATCTCATATTTTATGTATATGTATCAAAAAAAATGTAACAAGCTTCTTATCACAAGACTGATGACAGTGCCAACGCAGAAGCATGCCAATGTCGTTTCGAAATCGAATGACGAGAACAACAGAAAAAAAATAATAGAAGAAATAGCATACAGCTCGAGAATCGTTACATTCATAAATAAGAAGACATAAGAAGTCGTGTGTACAGTGGTGCTTGTACAATGTTGATATTGCTCAAGTATTGCGAACACCGTGTCTGAACACTTTGTATTTATGTTTGTTGATGCATTTTTTTTGCTCTTCTGCTCCTCTGTGTATGGCTCTTTGTTCACTTGATGATTCGCATTGAATATCCTCCTAAATGTAAGTTTTTCATTTCATCTTGAAATGCTCTCAACATTCGCATTCATTGTTCTGAAATTGTCTTGACGCCACATAAGACAAATGAATAAGAAATTTCTTCGATGTCATTTACACACAGGTCACCTACGCCATCTGATACATCGTGGAGAGAAAAAAAAATGCTTTGGCCCAAAGTGAAATCATACTGCCATAAAGTAATTGTCAAGTGCCATCGAAGCGACTTTTCAGACAGAAACTGTGTGAGACACAAACTCATCGTGAGTTCCAAAAAAAATCCACGTGAACGGCCACCACAAGACAGTGCCGTCGTATTGAATTTTCCTTTGAATGAGTATAAATTAGATCGGATCCGGAACCGCACACTGTGAGACCGCTTGTCGATTGTCCTGTTGAGGTTTGTTTTCGCTATGGCTGCACATCATGTTTCAGTGCTAACATTTATTTTATGGGTTCCGCTGAATTATTAACGTTTTAAACTATTCTCAGTGGTCGATGCTATTTTTTATTCTCTTTTTTTTGCTGCTTGTTCTCTCTTCCGATAACAATAGATCCCTTGCCGACTGCTAGCAAACAACTTTTCTGGTGAGTATTTGTTTCATATACGCTTAACGTGTCGCTGATTTAAGTCTTTATTCTTCTTCTTTTTCTCAATGTTTCTTTTTCTGGAGTCGTTTACACCCTCCTGACGTTCGTAGAGCTTTTAATTTTATTGCCAAAAATGGAAACAAGATTGCGAAATAACCGAAATAGAAGAAAAGAAAATTACGGTAAACGCGACACTGATGAGTACGAAGGGAAAAAATATACATCACAACAATAAAAAAAGAACAAAAGCGAAAAATGCCTTAAGCCAAGTATTATGAGCACGCCTATTTGTAGTCCAATTCTTATGATTATGTTAGAAGAGAAGAGCTCATACAACCGAATGGTGTCGGTGGTAAAATTTCATAAACGTCAATTTACTTATTAAGCCGGAAAAAAATCAGAGATGATGATGGTGATGCCAACAACCAACGTAAAGACATTGATGACGATGATGATAAAGAAAAACCGATTCGCTGCATTTATTTGTCAGTTAGGCTTACAATGTCAAGCGCATGCCAACCAATTTCAAAGGTAATACATAAACCTGATAAAGAAATGAAACAACATGAAATGAAGAACTTCAGGCACAACCGGCTGCGATTGCTTTTGTTCTCCTTGCCATTAAATTTGGATTTGCGTTTTTTATATATATTCAACGTTTTTTTTTCTTGAATCATCAAAAAAATATATGATATCCGTGTTTTGACCGAATACAATAATGATATGGGACAATTAAATGTATTTCTGAAAAGATTTGACCTTTTGTTGAATTTGGCAACCAAATCCATATTTACATTTTTTTGAGGGATTTTGTTTTCTTTTAAAAGGGAATCATTAATTCATGGAATTGGCGAAGGTTTCTTCGGCTTCTAAAACATAATGAAGTCATGAAAAACAGCCGAAAAAAATGTTTGTGATAAAAATGAAATATACTTGTGAGGCATGCTCACCTGGCAGATGTTATCAGTGAAGCGAAAAAAAGATGTTTTCAGGTTTAAGTGAGTCGCGCATAACAACTATTATTTCATAGCACATACATAGACATTAAATCCATGGACCCGTGTCTGTTATGGTTGTTGTTATAAATTGTAATTCATTTCTTCACATCAATGAAAATTCCACGGTGGATAACATGCAATTGATAAGAAAATGCCAAAATATCTTCATTAAATTGGATCTTTTCGTACGCCTACCTTGGCATCGTTTTTCTTCAAAAAATGATATCCGATTTGTTTAGGCATTTACGTATTCAGTGTTTGTGATGAAAGTTCCATTAAATTATGTCATTCCATTTTTCTTCATCATTTAATCTGCTTTTACAAGATCTACTACTAGCCAACAAAGTATCAAATAATAATAAAAAACAAGACATAGAAATATACCAACATTTCCATCACAAACATTCCGCCGTTTTTATGACATTTGCAATATCAATGCGAGTTTTTTGATGTAAATCATTCAGCAGTCACATTTATGTGCTTGCATTTTCAGTTTTATTCCGAAAAAATGTGTTTGATGTTATCGTACTTTGATTAGTTCCTCTGAAAGTCACGGAGAACGAAGAATTCTTGGTATGTAAACAAAAAAATGGGTTGAAGTCACCGTTACCAAAAAAAAAAAAAAAAAAATTGGCACAACATCAGAGTTGAATCCAAAATATTCAAGAAATAAAGACACAAGCATTTGCCGCTGGGAATGAAATACCTAAATTTGATATGCGCAGCGAAAATAATTTCACTCGTCCGCTACTCTGAGAACGATTAAAAATGCTGAACGAAAAAATATCACGAAGCAAAAAAATTTGAAATGTATACGGTCCTACCAATTAACATCGCAATTATGCACCGAGCCGTGGATATTACGAATGAAATAACAATAATAATTGAGCTGTTATTTATAGTATTTCAGTTATGAAATTCAATGAGAATATTCACCGACATTCACATAGATGCTGACATATACTTAAATGTATAAGCGATTTTGTAATTTTCATTTTGTTTCTATGGCGAATAAAACGCACGCAATCCCATTATATTTCGAATAATTCAGTGACATCTCGAATGGTTTCGGTAAAAGTAAGTGGATATTTTATTATATTGCCAAAAATCTTGTGAAGACATTTTTTTCTCTTCCAGTAATAGCGCCGCGCACAAATGGTTATGTAAATGTGAAAATGTTCCGTAAAATAATACAAAGAGAAAAACGAAAAGCGGCATGCAAAATAACGTACTTTGAGATGATGATGAACACGGTAAAATGTTAATTTAAGTTTTCCGTGTGCGTTTTCATTAAAATCTTATGAAGTATTTTTCTTTTTGCATGTAAAATGCTTATGTATGCAATGTGTGTACGTGATTGTTTATTTCTGTGTATGTACCGAACGAATAGGTAAAAATCAAGTCGTTGCGTTCATATTTTATGAGCGATGTGTGCCCTCCGAAAATGGTTTATTCCAAACAAACAATTAAACAATTTATGTTGTCATATATAGCGAAGTCGGTGAGCATCCGCAGATAAACTGGAATTCTTGTTTAAAACCAACTCCGAAAAAAATATCGCATATACTAAAGTGAAAACAATGAACGCTGTGCGCCAAAGTATGACTGGTGAATAAATAATAAGCTCAAATATGTTTTGATGCAAGAAAATAAGAATAAGAGAGAAAGACCGATCTATTTGCAGTACTTAGAGCTCTCCTCCTCTCTCTCGCTGTCGCTGCGCATTGGTTAATTCGAATTTTGAAGCGTACCACAATTGTATACCTGGCCTGCATAAAATAGCATTTCGTTGACAGTCTGTTTGCTGTTGGTAAACAAACAGCTTATTCAAAACATCGAGAATTAACACATTATACGTTCATACATTAATCGCAACGACTGATCATTCGGTATTACACATGCTATTTGGCAGTGCAGATAAACGCTTCGCTGCAGTATGCCATTGTTTCATCCAAACGAATTTCTGGCGTTCACAACTCTCGCCAAAATGCGACCATTGAATATTTATGATTCATTTACACAATAATCGGGAATACACGGCGGCGGGCATGTGTGAATGTGTCTGTGTGAATATTGTGGACGTGGTTGTGAAAATAGTAATATTGCGCGCGCGTTTTCCTCTTGTTCTCACACCAATATGCTTGTATCGAATCAGGTATATGCAAACAATATCCGAATTTATCCATTCATTTTCTCAACAAAACCACTCCGATCGTTGCAAAATATAATAGCAAAATAACAAACACACACACGCGTACTGGAACACAATGACGAGAACAGATAAAATCATAAAATCAAAAGCTATTGTTTATGGATTTGGTCACCTCAAAAAGTCAAAAACCTGAAGATTAACATAAACTCATCCGAAAAGTTTGCTTTCTTTTCGTGATATCGTCGTTGAAACGTTTATTTATACACATTTCCCGGGTCTTTTGTACACTGGATTCTCTCGGTCCCTCTCTCCATCTCTATCGACAATGGAAACCAACCCCATACAGTATACACTTATTTGGATGCAGAGTAAGTGCTCTGTTATTTAAATGTTGTTTTGCGTCCCACCACTTATACGCATACAATTTCCATGTTTGCATTTTGTTTAGCTTCATTCGTTATGAGCATTAGAATTTTGACTATTTTTTTTGTTATTCCATCGTCGGTAAAAACTACATATATATGCACGTAAGCGTTGCTGTGAATACTAAAGCATGTGTGACAATAAAGACCACGATAAGAATAGGTATGTGCGGCACACAAAAGGGATCAAGGTTTGATATCCATAAAAAGATGAAAATAAAATCAGCAAAACAAAAACTGAATACATAGAGACACTAACTCAATATCAGTCAGAGATAGATGATATCAATGCCGGAATCACATGTATATTTACACGTATGCTATGAATGGCTTTATCATACGTCAAACAATCACAAAATGCCTGTGATTGAATCTATTGATTATAAGCAAATCCATTCATATCCGCTTTGAATTGCACAAGAGCCGACTCAGAATTTATTTCGCCTCTATTGAATTGTGTCGGAAGTGTACGACAAAACACAAATCCATCGAAAATTCACATCGCTGAAATCTAGCTCACCTCACATGGATGCCATGAGTTTTTTTTATATTTACATTGACGCAAGCACACCTTTTATCTCTTCAATGACATTTTATTCCATATCGTATACTCTTTTGATTACAAACAGTCCCTTCTGCGAATGTGTTCAGTGAAATTCACAAATAGACCGCATCACATTTTTATTTTGTAAATAAAAGGAAACTGTCTCATTTTGAGATTATTTTGGTTAGAGTGCTTGACATTCAATATATCTGTCAACTGTCTTGATGAAACAATTTTTCAATTCAAATGGAAATAATGTGAAAAACGTTGAACGCTTGTGTTTTGAGTGACGTCTAATGAGGGAATATTACAACAAGCTGCTCTGATTTTTCATTTCACTACAACAAGTTTTTTTTATTCGTCGGATTCCGAACAAAAAAAAAACGAAAATGGTTTTGCCTCCGTGTGTATTTGTTGTACCGCGGAGTGTAACGGAAATGCAAAATAAATTGCTGGAATTCACATTAACTTCCATTTTCTTTGTTCTTCTTCCCGTACATAAAACGGTATTTGAAGTGTTCTTCTTATACACATCATATTCCGCCGCATTTCTGCTCAATAGAGAAATGAATCGAGCAAAAACAAGAGAGCACGAAAGAGCTGTATAAAGCACCAAAATCCAAGTATGAATGTGGATTGTGTTTTTAGGTTGGAGGTCGTTTCAATAGCTGCATATACAGACATTTACGTGCAAAAAAACCGTTTTTTTTGTTAAAATCGTAAATATTCTGCAAACTATAAAATTACTGCGGTTTACAGTTAATTGCTTAATAGTCAATGTCTATATACTGGAATACGACACGGTCAAGTTATTTACATTTCTAAGCTCGGTTGGAAAGCGATTACCTATTGTTTTTCCGACCAGATACAGAAAGCGAGTGGAAAAAACTAACAAACAAACATCTAACCTGTCGGATACATTGCGGCCAAAGTAGGTGGTTCAACGAGCAACTTCTCTATCGTGCACGCGAATGCTTTGACTTCCCAATTAGTGAATGCATTGAGTGAAAAAGCTCTTCATCCAACCCTTTATACAATGGCTTTGATCTGAACGACTACGCGTGGTTCGCGTTAAAAATGACGACGTTTGCAAAATAAATTAAAACAACTGAATTGAACATTTTGAAAAGCTTTTGATTATTCGGTTTTTAGACGGCCGGACCCGGTCAAACATGTGCATACACACAGACACACAACAATCACATCGTTGACGATAAACCGGGACAAAAAACAACAACAACAAAATGTTGAAAGATTTATGCATACGATGCAAAATTACAGTGACGATGCGAGTTCGAAATGTGAGAGACCATTTATTCGCATCCATGTAGAATGTTGAGGCATCGCTCAGCAAGGACCTTTATGATTTTCTACCTAGGCGATTTTGTGCGCAACGGTTCAATTCATATTCGATATGCACTCCCGATTAAATACAATCGCATTTCACTCACTTACGTACAATGCACATGAAACGATATAGGCCGATGACACTCAATGAACAACAAAACAATAGAGCGCTTCAACGATGAACTTCTATTGAACACACACAGCATGGTGGTGCCGAGTGCGTGGTAAAAATTATGCGATTTGTGCGTGTGTGTGCATTGAATTACGACAAAAAAGGAACTGGTTTTATGAGGTGTACACTGAAGCCGTTTGCGTAGATATTTTTTGGTTAGCTAAAAATTGCAAACATTGCAGAAAACTCACATAAAGTGGAATTTAAAATGGAAACAACACGTTGCATTGAATACACATTGAATGTGAAGTTTGTCAATTGTGCATAATTGATATCCATAAATTCTATTATTATACAATTTTATTTAACGCATCGTTGTTAAATTGCCAGGTGAAATGGAATTGCTTTGAAAAAAAAAAAACCGAGCACAATGACGGTTCACGAAATTGGCGGCGAAAACTTTTCGAATTTTGATCAACTGCAATTTTGGCAGAAACAATGAAAATTCGTGGAATTGGCGAGAACGAGTGCCAAAGTTGAATATTAATCAAAACGGATTTGGTTGTTGTCGACGAATACATTCAGCATTTACATTTGATTGCATTTGACTTTATTGTTAACGATGCATTCGAATTGAAAACATTAAACGGCGCGGAGACCAATAACCGGTGTGTGTATGCAATGTATAGTTATATGAAAGTAAAATTAAGTAAGAGAGAACTAAATGGAAATTTTGAAGAGGATCGAATCGAGTCAGATTCAGAGACGGTGTTGTTCATGGGGTTTGGATATGTTGCATACCTATTTGTAATCCCCTCGATGCATTCATTGCGTTCCTCATAATTTGATGTTGCTTCATGTGTGTGCACGATAAATTGCGATGCGAAGAACCTGTGTGAACTGAATTAAGCGTACGCCCTATACCTGCAGTTTATTTGCTCATTAAATTGAGTGCAAGTGCGTGCATTAGACAACGAACGTTGATTCCATTGATTTCTCTTGCTCGTTCTCGCTCTCTCTCGCATTTCATTAAATTGTATGTGCAAAATTATTGATGCTATTGTATGCTTATACTCGCATCTAATCGTTGTAAAATGTTGAATTGAATCTTTTCACAGTTGAATTTATCATTGTGCCACGCCAACGAATTATATCATCCAAGTTCATATGAAAGACGCAAACGTACGCTTATATCTCTGGTAATTTTGAAAACCTTTTCAATTTATGAACGGCAAGAGAGATAGAGCGAGGAAAAGCAATGGAACTGAAATTGAACGAAATGCGAATGTTTGCATACACAGAGATTCGCAAATCCGAATAGCCTTTGTACTAATAAATTTGACTTAAACATACACAGGATATCATTCAATTTTGAATTGATATATAGAGTGGAAATGGCAATTTAAAATATATGAGAGGTAACGCGGTTACGAGTTTCAGAAAATCATCATCCACCAAGTCTTATTCAAAAAAAATATCCAAACATTTCCACGTAATTTTCAGCATAATCCAATTACTGCACTCACCTCGTTTTGACGTCGAATTAAGTTAGTACCATCAACTCATTTGCCATTGAAGACAACAACTCACATGGTTATCACACAAAAAACTTATTCACGGTTTTTTTTCAATGCAAATTCAGAATCGGACCAACAAAAAAGTACCAATCGAATAATAAATAAAGATAATATATTTAATTCGATGATAATTAATGTTTTATATGTAAAAATTTAAGTTGGGACAATTAAAATGATGCATTCACATCGTTAAAAAGTTTAATATTACCTCAATCGATAGTTATATGTTCACGCCAACTTTTGAGCTCGTAAATTATTTAATAACAAAAATATAATAAGTGGAAAAATCTGTATAGAACCTACTGAAGACAAGTGAAATTGAATCTACGATATAATTTGTAAGTTGTATAAACAACTGATGTTTGATGTAAAAAATGACCCACCAGAGTTAGAAAACAGAGATATCACCTTTTTGATTTATGATTTGGATGTTTTTTTCATCGTGTTTGTATTAGGCATTTCAAGCGATCTAACATATTTGTTCTATTGATTTACTATTTATAGAATTGTTTGTTCCAATTGTTTGTTTAATTTGTTCTGGCACTTTTACACGGGGTATTGGTTGCGGCCCCTTGGCGACACTGACTTTTTCGTAAATAAATGCTTTCGCTAACTTTCCAACAAACAAAATTCCGAACAATTAAAATGAACGGAAAGGGTATGTTGAAAGAGAGAGAGCGACAGTGTGTGAATGTACAGTAAAAAAAGGGTAATCTCGTTTGAAAAATTAAACAAATGTATTTGTAAATGTTTTTTTCGCTTGTTTACTTACCGTGTTTTTCCTTTTCTGTTTGAATTTCAATTAATCCGCATGAATGCCGAACATTGACAATCATAATCGTTGCGAATAAAATGGTCGCGATCAAATTGAAAAAATGCGCACAGTTGCGAAAAGCAATCGCTTTTCCGTGTGCATTGTTTTCAGTTGTTATTGTTGTAGCAACATTGTGCCGGCTGCTTCCGTTGTTGCTAGCCAACTTTATGCCGTGTTGTGATTTCATTTTGTCCATTGGAATGTATGTTTTGATCACTTGTTTCGTTCTCTTTTTTTTACTGTTTTTGTCTTCTTTCCCCTGTATTCTCTTCTCACTCACGTTGCAGTTTGTTGACGCTGCGTTTCGTCGATTAAAATTGTTGAAATTTTTATTTAGAACAATGTGATATGACCTCTGTCCGTTTTTCATACAAGCTGCTTTTATTTTTATAATATCGCTGAACACCCGCACGACAAATGACTGTGTATGTTTTCAATGTGGCAAATTTATCAGCATTTGGCAGGGTTTGGCAATTGGTTTGGTATTGTTTGTGTTGTTGTGCGTCTGTTATTTTCGTGATCGAAGCTAATTTATGGGGTTTTCCACGTAATCTAATTGAAAAAGCACCAAATAATAATCGATTTGCAAAACATTCAGCAAAATTGCCAATTTGAAATGGCAAATTGAAAATGTTATAAGTGAAATATCGCTACAGTTTATTTAATTAAATATTTTTCGCCACAATTTAACTATTAGTTTTGGTTCGTGCGTTTATTCTATCTCTTTTTATCTGATTCTATCGCGTACAAACTCTTTATTGCACTCGTTTGTCTCGCATCATATGTTTTTTTATATTTAATTTTTTTTTTCTCTGTACCAAGCTCACTTATTGGTTTCCGCTATTTGTTTATTTTCATTTATTTATATTCACTCAATTATTTACGAATGTTGTTTTTTTTTGTCAACCAATTTGCATTTTTCCACTGAATTGCATATTGTTTATGTGTTTACTGCATCGAAATTCAAAAATGGACACATTTTTATGCACGCACAAATTTTATAAATACGCGCAAATTTGTTATTTTCGTTAATTTATTGTGTCCAGCAAATAGTTTATGGTCATTTCGGATGACTGAAAACGATGTCACACAATTTGCCCGCAGCGTGATCGAATTTCGCACCGAATTGTATGTTACGATTTATTACTTTTGCGATTCGCCCAGCGAAATGTGCTGTAGATTATTATTAGTATTATGGTTGTTGGTGTTTTGTACGGTGATAGTGGCAGCTGTTGTTCCTTGTTGATAGTCGGGATCAGAAGTGTGTGAAATCAAAAACAAAATTACTAGTTGATTAATCAGTGTCGATGCGATAAATGAATGTCACACATACGCAACTGAACACTCAATTTAATCAATTGGTTTTACTGGCTTATTTTCTCTTTCTCTCTCTCTCTCTCTGAGTGAGTCTCACTTCAGGCAAATCGATACAATGTGTATATATATTTTTTCCTCTGTTGGTCTTGGTTTTTCTACAGTCTGCTTCAAATTGGGAAATTAAATTTGTCACAGAACAACGCGTTTACCGCAATCAATCAGAAATTAGTATGGAACTCTTATTCTGGTTCGATATTGTGCACTCTTTTGCACTTTAATCTCTTGCTGTCCAAATGAGAAAATATGATTGCACCGTTTTTATTTAAATTCGGTGAAAATTACTCTGGTTTTGTAAAGCGAATTATTTTGTGATCGGAATATTTGTTCAATTCGTATCGATTTATTTGCATACATGCACACTTTTCACAATGCAGAATAATTTAAAATATTCGCAAAAGTTTTTTTTACTATTCGGTGTCGCATTCACACGAAATGTATTTGCGAGCGCTTTTTTTTCAATTTTATAGAAGATTAAATTTTTGTTGCGATGTTCATTGTTGGTAATTAATTCATGATTTTTTTTCCTCGCTGGTGTCGCTGCTTCTTTTACAATGGGATCTCGAATTGGCGCGCGAACTGGTAAAAAATATTTAAATTTTTATTGGATACGGACGTTTTTGCATTTCATTGGGTTGTCGAGAGAGAGAATGTTGTTTTTTTTATTATTATTTGTCTGCCTGTATCGGCTGCTTGTGGTGAATTGGCGTAAGTGTTATATTGTCCATTCGCCCTCAAATAGCCATTGCATATATAAAAAGTGCCAATTGGAAAATACTGTAATTTTTTTGTTTCGCTCAACGAATGCTTTAAATGCAAATAAAAATTATGATGCGTTTGTATGGTCAAAAAAACGGAATGCAAGAGTCACAACAACAAACCATGGTGCCAACGCGTATTATTTCGAAAAATTACGATTGAATTGCGATATGAAAAAAAAAACTCTTGATGACCACGGCAAAAAAGTAAATTACTCTCGCCTTTTTTTCCTGCCGCGTTGATTTCGATCTTTTTATTTTGTTCTAATTTCCTCGTTTGTCCACAGATCGCATTTTAACTGATGCAGCACGAGCCGTATGTGGTTAAGCTTCCAATCCTATTTTATGATTGCTGACGTTCTATTCGCTGAACTTCTGTGGATGAAAAAAAAGTGTAGAAGAGAAAAAGTGTTAAATTTACGCCATACTAAATTCAATACAAATTAAAGTTCGACGAATTGCGAACTTTTTTTATTTGTTGTGTGGGTTTTGTTTGGGATATTTTGTATGTTTGAGATATTGTTTTGTGCGTTTTAAAATGCATTTGAAATTGAACGATTGCAGAAAGATACACACATTTTATATTGCACAAACTGTATTATTCATAAAATTAGCAAAATGTTGATTCCCTGTTGGGTTTCAAAACGTAAACTTTTTATTTGCGTTCACTCGAAGCAAACAGGCCAAAAATCGTGTTTGTTCATCAATTTTCATTAATTTCCACATTGCATACAAACATTTTTCGGCGGAATTTGCGGATTACGGGCAAACAAGATACACACACAGAGAGAAAGAGGAGAGATGGGCAGATTGTATCAAATGTGTGTAACATCATAAAGTGGAATTTACCAAAAACTTTTCCATCGCGTATCTCTCCATCATTTTCCGCAATCCAAACGGTAATTAAATTATCTATGGAGTTTCATTGAACTTTTGCATTTGCGTTACACGAACATTTGTGTGTGTGTTATAGCTCGCGCTTGAAATTACAACGCCATTCAAAAAAAAAATCGAAGTGTCTATCATTTGAGAAGCATTCGATGAACGATTCACTCACTAAATAACTGTGCTTCTTCTTTACAAGCTGCGAATGTGGTGTGCCGTGCCAAACATTCTGGTACATCGACGAAAATCGTTATTCAAAAACTCTTTGCCCGTGAATATTTAAATAGGAATGGAAAATGCAGAGAGACCACGCTATTTGCTCATTATTTATTCACAATATTAATTTAAAAATGAGCATTTTCTTGGACTGAAATATTGCTTGTTGAGCAAATTTCTTATCTATCCTATTTTGGGATGTAATTTTCTATTTGGATTCACTGTGTGTTTGTGTGTAGTGTGGCGCGTGTGTTTCAACTTTTTCCGAGATACGACGATCTTCTTTAACACTTGTTATAAACTTTTGACAAATGGAGAACGATGCTATGGCGCTTTTAACTCCCATTCAATGTGTAGTCAGCACCGACGTTGGTTGTGCGATGCAGCGTAACGATGAACGCTTGATTCGCGCAATGAAGTATTTCGTTTTAATATTTTATTTTGATCTGATGAGAATCATTAAATGATTAAGTTTTTTTCAATGCGCAATTCTCGAAAACAAAATAATGTCAGAAAAACGGTAAATTTTATGCTTTTTAATCGGGATAATTAAAAAAAAAACCGCTTTATTTTGAAAATCTGCGATCAATTTTAGAAGCATCTCGGCTGAACTTGGTGATGTTGAACAATATTGAAAATGCGACTGTAAATTTGCTGATTAAAAATCCAGATTGCATTTAAATATATCCGCCATTTATCTTGTTCGTTAAATTTCGTTTTTATGCTCAAAGTGAATTGGCCACATTTCATTTCCAATTATAACTTCGGATGAAGAAACTTCGGTGTGTGTTTTTTCTCTACTCGCTTGGTTCAAGAGAATCTATGGAATATATCTGAATATCTTAAAGCATTGAAAGTTTCTTTGTTGTCATAGTCAAAAATTTAAATGAAAAAATTAACACAAACACTTTTTTTTCATTCAAATATTTAAATGAGTCCCATTAATTTTGCAAAGAGTACAAAAACACGCGCACCGAGAAAAATTGTGTCAATTATGACCATTTGAAAATATTATCGTAGCTTCCACATCAATGGCATAACGAAGGATGAATGTAATTTCTTCTTTCTTTTCAAATGAAAAAAAAAAAATAAAATAAAATAAAGAGTTGTTAGGACAAGTTTGAGTGGCTTGGTCAGTTTCTTTAATTACAGCCCAGCGAAAAAAAAGCGAATACCAATCTCTTGGTGACAAAGAGATGAAAAAGGAAATGACAAAGAAAAAAATGCAAATCGAATATCAAAATGCTGTTTCCGTTGAAAAGAAACGCGGTGAATTCCTGCATTCTTTAGAGAAAAAAAAAATGAAAACGCCGAAAGAAAACATAGTGAAAAAAAGAGAAAAGGTTGAAACTGGAAAGTTGGATTCGAACAATGGTCGCTTTTGAACAAGATAAAATCTCTTTTTAGAAAATATTTAACCAAGTGTAAAAATTGAACACGACCTGAGCAATGTGGAAACATTGCGGACGAATATGGAAGCGATAACAATTTTTTTTTAGATTCGATATGCAAAAATACTAAACACGCGCACAGAATGAACAAGAATAGAAAAAAATACGGAAAAATATGAAGGAAATTATGGCGTGGGATGGTAGAGCTCAGTTGTGTGGTACGATGGTTGGACGCAAACGAACATTAAAACAAAAATGCGGGAAAGTAGAAAAAAATCATCGTAGAGCACAGTTCCATAGGGCATGGGTGCCGGACGGTGCGCGTCGTGTCTGAGAGTGTATTGTTCACATGCATGTACTACATTAAAATCAAATCATTTTAACGAGCTTATTTGAATAAATTTATGCGTTTTTATGTGTGTTATAATTCCCTTTTTTCCGCCTCTTTCGTCATACAGTTGTTTTGGCGCGTAGGTATCAAAAAGAGAAACCAATTAATTTTTTCTTGCCACTCTCGGATAATTTTCCTCTTTCTTCACTCAGAAGAACCGTAGAAAGAACAGTTGTACGCGGTCATTATTCGTTTGCCGCATTTTTACGTTGTCGTATTGTTCTATTGCCATTGCTTCATTGCTTTTTCTTAGGCACAAGTGCTTTTTTAAGATCGCAATTATGTTGGTCCACTGCGATGGAAATTACTTCCCTCTCTCTATCTCTCTATTTCGTAAAAAGTAAGTATTCCAGAAAGCGTAACGAAACCCATTTTTATTCCAATCGCTGAACAAGCCATTGCCATTGCAATTTCAAAATTTAATTGTATAAAACACAAAAAGATGTTCAGAACACTTGTGGACCACACACACACACTAACATTCCAAATGATCCTTTAATTTCAATATTTCCCATTCGTCTCGCCAAACTAAACCACACATTTCGTTTATTCGCCATCTTCTCCCCATTTGCCTTTCTCCTTTTCTTCTCTCCCTCTCCCTCTCTCTTCTCGTAATTGACGCTCTGCTGGCCGTGTACTTTGAAAATATGTGCTTTACTTGAATCTGTAATGATTGCGAAAGCGTTTAAAGCGAGCCAAAAAAAATGTAATCTATTGTCCGCTTTTGCCGTGTACACTCAAATTGTATAAAAATCAAGTGCAGGCAAAACGAAATGTATTTAGAAATGAAAGTGTGTGTGTGTGTGTGTCATCGATTCACCACTCGATGAACGTAAATTTGCTAATCCAATCGCCGCATAACCATTTCGGAAATTATTTCAAAGTGTTCTTGGTATATCATTGATATAGATATTAGCATATAATAAGCAATCTATATGTATGAGCGGGCCAAAGAATTCCCAACCAAAAAAGAAAACGCGTGACAACCGAAAGAAAGAGTGCGAGAGAGTGAGGGATCAACCGAAAATAATCCGCGTAAAAGTTTTTTTTTTCACTCTTTTCGTTCGCCAAGCAAGAGAGTTTATCGTTTCAAAATGACATACGATTTATTGGTTAGGTTCATTCGACCGCCGACGCTGATGTTGTTAACTGCTGCGTTTACACCCAAAAGCAAAGAGATGCTATGTAATGTGCCATGGGGACCTTAAAAAAGAACGAGCGGAAAAACGGAATGCGAATTGTTGCCATTGCCAATGACACCAATAAATACGATCACCAGATGTTGTTTATTATCATAAATTTTTAATAAATTATCGAGAGCAAAACCATCGCGTTGAATACCGCACTGATAAAGCACGGATGAGACAAAACAAGCACACACACAGGAAGAGGCGGAGTGAGTGAGAGAAACAGCGAGTTAGTAAGAAATACGAACCGAGAGAGAACTAAGAAAGAGAGAGCGAGCACAGCCGCATGCTGTCGGATAAAATAATAAAAGTTTAAAATGAAGAAACAAACTGAAAAGAAGGATTGGAAATGTAATGCAAACAAATTTTTCTCGCCGTTTTTGCAATCAAGTCGAGTAGATCTTTCTCTTGCTCACTCGATTTCTGTTTGTGTTGTTTGATATAATGAAATCCCAAAAGTTTGCAGGCCGATTTTGCAAGGTTCGTAAACACACACACACACACACACACGTTAGAAATAGAATTGAGCATTTAATGTGACACGGACTTGAATCTGGTTGAATCGCCCCTGGGCACAACATGAATATAAGTCCCACTGGTGTTTTATCGTTCTTACCACAACCGCCAGAATGGACCCGACAAATTCGACTAAACATTCGCAACGAATTTAAAGAACACTCTTGATGCGTTTATATGTGTGCTTTGGTCCGCACATTCAAAGTTTTACAACATTTAATGCGCTCTTATTCCGTCGATCTTAAAATGTACAAATACGAAAATATGATTTAATATTCGCTTCCAAGAGTGAATTTTCAACGTTGCATTGGCACTAATAAAATTAGCAACCAGCACACGATTACAATATAATATGTGCAAAGGGTGTTTCACATTTTATTATTATTTGCGTGCTTTGCGAGCATTCAGTATTTGATACTTGTCTTTAGCGGGAGCTACGCACATGTATATGGAAGAGTCTCGATGTGGCTGCTGCATATTATAATGACATAAAAACCAGTTCTGCTAAAGTGACTCTGACATTATCGAGACCAACAACAACAATACCAATATTGACGTCGAACCGAAATGCTTAGCATTGTTGATACGGAAACACAGAACACTCATAATACAAAGAAAAAACTTCGTTTTTCGAATTGAATTTCTGAAATGGTTTTAATTTTAGATGCGAATTTCGAAGAGTGGCCGCACCATTTTAAGTCCATTTTTCTGCATGGTTGTTTTGGCACGAAAAACGGATCACATTTGGGAATGAATATTATTTTGAAAACGCGCACATGTCACCTTTTCGCTAGATTATATTTTTGATTATGTTTCTATTCGCCCACGAAATGAAGACATTAACTCTATAAAGTTGTTATTTCTTCTTTTTTAATTTTGTATTACTTCAGAAAGGATATCGCTCCCTTTACCAGCGAATTATTAAAGACAAGATGGCATCGTTGGTGATGTTAAAAAATTTAATTTCTGAATCAATGATCCTGAAATGTCGTATGTGCTGTCAACTTTAATATTCTCACAAAGTTTACTTTTTTCGTCTTTTATTCGCGCTGTGTGTCTAACTTTCTATGCTCATTCTTCAATATTTATCATTTTATAGAAAGTTTTAAAACTCTGAATCATGAGTATATAATGTGTAATATCGTCTCAATTTTCGGAGTTAACGAATCAATCATCATCATGAAAGAAGGTTAGACACACTTCGAACGTTATATTCAACTTTTCATCTTCGTTTTTTTTTTGCTTGTTGTTCGTCTTTTACTTTTTAGCGCCTTTCTATTTCGCTCTTCGGAGCCTTCAATAAATTACACTGTGAGAAGACAAAATCAGTTTCACTTGGCGAACTAAGTTTCGGAGGCACTCGAATCGATATTAATTTTTGAGCCGATTGTATTCGGTGTGCTGTCTGTTGAACCGAAATAAAATGGAGAGAGAGATATGGACGTGAAAACCATTCAATTAAAATGCGACATCAATGAAAACTGTCAATATGTCACATTATGAACGGAGAAAGGCTATAACAATAATATTAACAACAACAAAACCGACAACCACCGAAAAAAACTTGAAAACTCGTTATAAAAAGCAATTAAACTTTTGCAAACAATTTCATATTAAAATGTGAAAATGAGTTATTTGATTGTGGTTTTGCTATACTGTCGGTGCCGCTGACCCCTCACAGCCATCTAGGGGAAAGTGACTTGATGTAAATAATATGTTAAAATCGATTCGGGCAGACATTTTTAGCAATGGTCTGTTATAGACACGGAGGTGCGGGTACTTTTCTTGCAAAATCTGCTCTTTCTTAAGGAAGATACAATTGTATTCAGGTGCAGCGCATGGAAAATTGTATAGAAATAACAGCTCTGAATGGTACAGCATCCACTGTAGTATCCTGTAAATGCAATTCTGTGACTAGTTGTTTCCCCCTGATACATTCATATGAGAGCAGTGAGTGCCTGAATGATAGTTCGAATTTATACATTTTAGATTATCTCGAATATCAACATTGTAATATGCTCATTAATTTAATGATGTGTGTTTTTGCAAAATGATGCATACAATGTATTTTCCACACATCGAATCGATAAAAACGAGGAGGGTGTAAATAGAAGCAAAAAAAATTAATTCAAATAAAATGAAAAAAATAAGTGTGCCACAATGAATTCAAAATGGGGGCAAACATGTGTGTACAAACATACAAGTTGTGTTAAATGGTAGTACCAATGGAGCGTAGTGGCCGACATACAGTTGGTCAAAGTCACTCATGCGATGGCACATGCACACATTCGAAACAATCAAATGTGGCATAATAATAATTACCTTTCGAAATGCAAATGAAAATAATATGATAATGCACCAGTTATGAGAACTTGATAAAAGCGATAAAATAATTGAAAATAGACCCATTCTGATATTTATTAGATATAGTTCATTTTCCAACAATGTCTACAAAAGTTTGTTATCAAATAGCCAGCAGTTGCAATCACAGAAATTTTCTGAAATTAATTAAATGTTCTACGAAATATCAACCGGTCAGCATTGCCGTTCCATTTAATATCTATTCATAGAACGAAAATCAAAACGAAGAGCTTCGGTTTTAAAGTAATTTGAAGAATTTTTGGCTTCAAGTCAGTGGCGGTAGCCTGAAGAGCCATTTTATACATGCGGAAATATGAGATGGGCGAATGTCTGAACGTAAATCTGATGGTTGTCGATGCTGAATATTTGTTTTCATTTCAGCTCGTTAGACGAATTGATTAAGGATTTGAATGCGATCGGTTGAACAATCGATAATTCGACATTTTCCAATGTACAAATATCTCGATAATTGTTGTGTATGGACGATTCGAACATTGTAAAACCACATTTACCAAGTTGATATCATACACAATTAAACCATAATGAAGACCACAATTTAAATCAAAATGGAGAATCGAGTGGCTATGTCGGTCACAATTTCATACACAATACAAATTTATCAAGGTGAACCTTGGCAAACACGATACAAAAATAAATCAAAATACGTGAACCCGAATTACAGTTGAATACATTCGATTACAACAGAATATCTTGCCCTCTCTCGTGCATATTCTACTGTAAAATATGGTGGTACACCATGCTATACGATTCCAATGACAAGGGAGCTTGTGAGATTAAGAATTAAGCATGAATAAGCGCGATTCCAAATGAATTGCTTTCGCTTGACTTTGGTTGATAGTGATTTCGGCGATTAAAATTTAATCTCAGTCGAGATGCGACTGTCATGACACACAGATCGACATATAAATATATAACTCAATATTGATGCGCAATTTTCGATTAATTACGCTTAATCACAATTTAAGTTGTAATTCAAATTATCAAATAATTCTATCTCGCATAATGTCAATTTGTTTGCTTTACGACAATTCGGCTTACGACAATTTTGGGCGAGTCAATTTTTGAAAGGAACAAATTGTGTACGAACAATCAGTGTTAATGAGATCAGAGCTTTCATCTGAATGAGTTTCATTTCTGAAGTGGTTTTTTTCCTTCATTTTCCATTTTTCTCTTCCAAAAAGTGTCTTCTACAACAAAAAATGTCTTCACAGAGTGATGGTCAACTGAAATCTCAAGCTGCAGCAGTTTTTGCATGAAATACGAGAAACTATTGTGTAAAAAACCAAGTCAGATATGAATCTAATTGCTCGAAACAGACGAATGGGAGTCGAATCTAGAATTGTATGGTGTTTGAATGATTGACTCCATTTAAATGTACAGACAATACAAATACAGTAGAAGAGGAGTTGATCTGAATTGGTTTGCATGTAGAAAAGAGAAAATGTTTTTGTTATATAGTTTCATCAGATTATGTGTTTTACACTGATTTCAATCCCGAAGGTTAAAAGGTTGTTTGCAAAGTACTTAATTAAATTTGAAGCCATTTGTGCAGTGCATCCCTCACATGCATATTGTATAATTCGAATGTAGAAAAGACTGTGCTGTTTTTCTCAAAATCTGATGTGTGAATCGTGTGCCGCTATAAATATTTCATTGTAAAAACGATCACAAACACACAAAAGTGATTTGTGCTAAAATTTTACCTACAATTAATTAATACGACCAAATCGAGTGAAACTATATATGCCATAAATGGTATCAATTTATAACAAATTCAGCAGAATGTGCCATGATCAACCAGTGCTGTTGCTGCCACTGACACAGAAGGGTTTAAGCAACTGAAGATATGATGTATAAGTGCGCAATTTACATAATGCAACAAGCTTAGCGTATTTAATCATTGGTTATGGTTATTCATTCGACCATTTCATTGGATTTCACTTCAATATAATGTAGTCCATAATAGGCGAACACCAACAACAGTATCAACAATAAGAGTAACAAATCCCATTCGCAACTCGAGAGTTTAAGCTCTCGTTGGATGTCTTTCTCTTGCCATATCCACACACATCAAGCCACAATGCACAACACAAGATAGTTCAGTTTCCGCAATTAATCTCAGTTTTTGCTTTGCTCTACCAACACAATTTCGCAATTCTCGAACAATAAAACCAAAACTGCACTTGAGCATTTACAGCGCTTGGATATATTTTGAAGTGGAACATGCTGTTTCAGCTTGTATACGTAAATCGTATAGTCGACATCAAAGTGTTCTCCCAACGGAAACATCTTCAATCATTTTATTTCAATTATTATTTATATAAATAGAAATAAAACGGCTATTCTCAGAAGGAAAACGACGGAAGCTTTTTATGTATTTTCTACACTTTCACGTGTATGTATGTGTGTGTTTGTGTTGACTTAAGCACAACCATTCAGCATCACACCATTGTATTGTTATTATTATAAGCTCTGTCATTGAATGTTTTTGCTGCTGACTCTCTTTTTCTTCGTACAAAACAATGTACATAGGTCTTGGTTTGGTCTCACAAGCACACACCGCATCAATACTTAGTGGCGCAAAAACAACAATGCAGCAATCCAGATATAAATCTCACAGTATCAACATAATCGACACCAATCTCTGTTTCCGGTTTATTGCATTATTTATAAGCGGCTGCAATACAAATACTTAACCTAAACCAATAGCAACCAAATAAAGCCAAATACATTGACTCCGTCATTCGTTTGAATTAAGCTAACGCGCCCGGGAATTCTTACACAATTCGACAATGATTATATTCGTTTTGGATGACTGAATATATATATAAATCGGCCGACTTTTTTTATGCGTGCCAAACCATCCACAATCGTAAGATTTATCATATATTGATTGTGCTTGAATTCGTTTTTCGTTACGAATATAAACAAAAGCACTTTGACACTTCCGCCGCATCGGATGTTCCGTTAGTTTTCATATTTTTCCTATTCATTCAATGAACACCGAGATCATCGCAATGGAATTATTGCTTGTTTTGATTTTATTGTAAGTCGTATGAGTCGTATACCATAATTAATGTTGGCCTTAAAATACACTCAAATGTTTGTTTAACGAACATTTCTGGGCGATAAATTGCTGTTATTGAGATTCTTGAGTGAATCACCATCTGCACCAACATTTTATTTCACATCCCACATTTATTTTTTTAATCTTTAATTTACTATGTCCACCAGTCGAACATTAAACGGATATTCTGTACCAGAATGGCCATAAATTAGGTAATTCGACGTCAATTAAATATCAATCGATATTTGAGATGCTGTATTTTTGCCAGCCAATGATAATTATCACAATTTAACAACCATTTTGAATAACAGCTTCTGGTGAACAGTAATTTGAATCAAATTCCATACTGTGGAATTCACGGTGGGCATGGGTGTATAAATTACAACTAGGGGAAAGGCAAAAAACTCATTTTACGCAACAATTTTCTTCAATTTAGTTGTAATAGATAAAATTGTTACAATAAGTAAGTCGTTAAAAGTCAATCCATTCGAAGACTATTCAAAATATGATATATTCATACAGTTCAAGCTTTAAGCAAACAACTCTATTAATGTTAATAGTTAATAGGTACCTCCTAGAACCGTCTTTACTCCAATTTCCATCGGAACCGAAAAATCAAATGTAAATTAATTTTTGACAGAAAATCAACGAAACAAACATTTGCAAATGTAGTTGCGCACCCCATTACTGACATATTGCCATGTGAAATGTGGAAGCAATAAAATTGTTGTTGAATTTCCAACACGAGCTCATCATTTTCGAAATTAATTTCAAATCAATAGACGTCTTTCAAACGATATTTGCATGTGTATACATAGTCATGCCTATTGCATGTTATTCAACAATATTGTTGAGGTTTCGGAAGTTAAACGACAAAATTTTGCAGTTTTCTATTGACTAACGCATAAAACCTTTCATCATCATTGTAGCTGTTGTTGCTGTTGTCATCCTGACTGCTGTCTTTAGGTTTGTATTGTTGGTTTTCATTCGTTCATTCGTTTGGCAAACAAGTTGAAAACATTCCGGCATGTCGTCATCATCGTATTGTGCCGTAAGTATGCTGTTGCATATTTCGCAATAAATGCAAATATCTTCACTTGTTCATCGTACAAAGCAAATACGTGCATGTATTTAAACATAAATACAAACTATGCGGTCGCTTAAAACCCCATAAATGGTCCGTGTCAAATGCGCCACACAAAGATAGCACCCAATATGGGAAAAATGGGGAGCGATGATATAGTGAAAGAATAAAAGCGGTAGAACGTATTAGGGGACCAAATGAGACAGACAAATGCGTCAATATATTTACAATCCGAATAAGTTTCCGCATAAATTCCAATGTTGTTGTGATTATTAGCAAATTCGCTTCGTATTTGTGCTGAATTACCTGAACGGAGTAAAATCAACATTGATTATGATCGATATATTCAAGCTTAGACTTGGATAAGAACATTTATACACATACGCTCACAATGATCGATAAAAACTGCAAATAGATGGAAAATTCACATCAATTGTTGATGAAAAACAGCTCGAAGCATACACACGCATTACACTTGTGAATTGAGTTTCGAACTACGATTTGTATATGCAAGCCAATCCATTTGAAATATGCAGGCAAATTGTATCTTTTGCGTAATACTTGAAAATTGTAGAAGATTGAATGAACGAGACAAAGAGAGACAGTGAGAGAGAGGGGGAGAGAGCGAGAACCGGAATTCGTTCAACATAATATGAAAGAATAAGTCTGTGCTAAACGTTTTTCGGTTCAATTTTTTCCGACATTTACGATATTGATTGGAATAGCGAATTCGTGTACATTGTTGAGCCAGAGCTGAAAGCTGAGCCAATGCTGTGAGAGATGCACGTATAATCGACCGAAGTGCTGGTGGGAAATGATGTGTAGGAAGGGCGGAAAGATTGAAGAATGTGCGTAGGATGGGGGGAAATGAAGAATGAATGGCAATAGATAAAAATTGATTCGCGCCATTCAATCGAATAAGCCTATGTTTTATGTTTATTGCATGTACGTACACTGTAAATATGGTTTGAGGTTATAATAAACGGAATAAGAAGAAGCCAAGAAAGAGACCATGCTACACGTAAATGGCATTGTATTTATAAACACGTATGTATTATTGGGAATGCCTGTGCATCATTTGCAGCTCACACGAACGATTCCATTTCGTTTGCACTTCTATTGCGAAGTGAAAACAAAACGGATATCATTCACAATCAGCCACAATCCACCTCATTCCGTATATACATGTATTCCATTCAATCTCCTTTGCGTTTTCTGTCGTTGAATATTGAAGGGCGACAATATTTTCCACATGTGGAATGGCGCGTTACTCGCATACATACTCTCACACACACACACACAACCACATGAGAGAGAGAAGCACACGCAAAGCAATATGTATGCCAGCAAACAGCTTTGCCTTTTCAATATCTCAGCTTTATGATGGCATTCCGGAATCCAGATTTTCATGTATTCTATTCACTTGAATGAAAAATGAGGAAAATTCTAAGTGTACGACTCATGACTCATGACAAGGCATTTCTGTTTATTCACTCAATCGAAATTGTGCAGTTTGGTTGGTGGTTGGTATTATTAATTTTTGTTCATTGCATTCTTATGGTATGAAGTAGCTGATTTCGATTTTTTTTCTTTTCTCTTAGATTAATGTGCTCATTTCGTTTACGGAACTAGCAAATACGTGCTACCGAACCCCGAACAGTCAAGAACAGTCAAGAAAGAGTTTATAAATACACAGTCGGCGCGTATTTGTGTGTATCACGATCGAAAGTAAAATATTCAACACCGAATGCTAACAACAATACAACCGCCAACGAACACGTATTACTCACAAAGTCAATGGAAACGTGTGTAAAAATGACGATAATTAAATATTTTCCTCTTTGTTTGCATTTTACATGCTTTGCTTGAGGTTTCTCTACCGACCGTATCTGCGCATTTCAAACACTCATTCTCTTTCGCTTGCAAAAAATCTTTGGCTTTCATTCACTTCGTTTAGTTTCACCCGTTTTGTTTGCACAACCACTATTTACTGTAATAACAAACAAATAAGCAAACAATCAAACAAAGACAAGCAAGAAAAAAGAAAGATTTTTTTTTTTTGAAAAATACGTGGCTGATGTTACACGCTGTTTTTTCCCTTTTTTCTATATCTTTGTTGATGGACTACGATCTAGAATGGTCGTAGAGCATAAGTTGAGTGGCTTGCACTTTGTTTACAACTTTGTTTTAAATTAATTTTACCAAAGTAATTATGGCTCAATGAAAGTGATAAATTGCCAACCTTTAATGCACATATGTGTTGGTGTACTTGTCGCTTTTCAATTTGATTCAGCACACATGCATTGAACGGAACTCATATTGCTCAATGGATATACCCACTTTTTTCTTCTCTCAAGTTTCACGCTATACCGTATAAATACATTTTATGATATTAACAAATTTTTATCTCATTTTAACGCATCTCAAGACAGTAATTAAGCTTAAGAGAATTTTCAGCGAAGAAAAATAGTTTTTCGAAAAATATTCAGCGTTAATAATAAGATGTTGCTGCTAATGGTTTTAAGTAGAATTCTTCTTTTTTGCAGGTTTTTTTCATGTTTAAGGCATCTTTTATCCAGAATTTCAGTTGAAGATTGTTCTGAAGAAATTAATTGAAAAGCCTCATGTGCAAAGGTGGTATAAAATCCGTTAACGACATGAAATAATCGATACTTCCGATATCCGATATATTTTCAAAGTAGTTACAACACTCTTCTTTTTCAACGTGTGACAAAAAAGCTCCAACGTTTTTCCTTACGGTTGCAAAAACAAGCAACTAATTAAATGAGAAACTTACACTCACCAAATGACGTTTGAACTTTATCGTCATTTTAGTTGTAAAGTATCACTTCATAATATATTTAGATTAATTTACACAAAAATCTTTTGTACAAAAGTATGAAATATCTTTTTTTGCACGTGAACTCCGTATTTCAAATTATTTATCTCGAATTCGTCATCATTTCAGTTTTTTAAATTAATTGTCAAAAGTTTTGGACATTTTGAATTAGGTCTTCTAGAAAAATTGTTTAAATTAAATTGAGCACGTTGCCATCAAATTTATCCACCATTTACAGTAGCTTTGAATTATAAACGAAAATTGGTAATTATTAAGTAAATAATTAAAGAGTAAAACAGATGGCTTAAAACTTTTTTAGATTAAAAAAAACTTTTTCGAAATTCGAATGAATAGCACAGACTATTATAATTCTAGAATATTCATCGTATGTAAATTTGAAATTGTGACGCAAACATATTACCATAGCCCATAACTGACATTCAATCATTAGTCCTGCATAGAGAACATCTATTCATAGTGACATACATATACGAAATAAAGCTTTTTAATGTTGAATGTACTGCTTTTTAATTAGAGAAAAAAACGGCCGCAACAAATGCCGCATATGAAAAGAAGACAGGTTTTTGTGATGGGTTTGAGTCTTTTTCCAACTTTCCACTTCTTTTTCTTCTTCTTTCATTGTTGTGTTCAACAATGATGATAATCATACACTTTTTTGACGCTATATATGCCGGAAATGTTGATGTGGAAGTTCGAATCTCAAAAAGTTTTTCGAGAAACTCATACATTTTCCGATACAATAAAAGAAAAAAACCAGTGTTCATCTTGCCCAAAGGCATGTAATACAGTAATCATGAGTGAATTTCCGAGATTTTCGTGCGAACAGCATTCATGGGTATGTATTAAATGTTAAACATGTAAAAAGAAAACGAAAGAAGTGTGATTAAGCTGAGATTTCATCACGAAATTTTTCATTTGGGACATTGGTTGCTTTGCGTCATTGGAAGTGGTTCTTACTTCAATGGCAGTCCATGAGCGCAAATACTCTATTAAGTATTTGCAAGTTATTTAATTTTGGCATTTCTTTTTTATGTTCTGCAGATGGGCAGTACTGTCTTTAGTTGTTACACATTTTTGTCCGGTATTATGTTGTAAGCGCGTGTGTGTATGTGGTGCGATGCACTGGTCATATCCGCAGTGTTGTGTAGAAACTTTGTAAAGTTCTTGACCATTTGAGACCAAGACGACAGCACGTCGGGTTTGTGTCGTCGTCGTCGTTGTGTGAGGTTGCGTCTGTGTGCATATGCTTGCCGATTTGAAAGATGACTGCAGACGAAAAATAAATACCGTTATGCATTTAGCAAATTGTTCTTATACAACAGACAGACATTTTTCACCATTACACTGTCTTTCGGTCATGTGACCATCTGTGACCATTGTCTATGCTCGGGCATTAGATAAGACCAACTTTATGGCAAGCGATTTATTTAATTTAATTCCAAGCATTCAAAGACCTGCAGCGTATTTGCTGCTTTTTTTCTTCATCTTCTTCAATGTATCTCTGTATGTATTTGAAACTTTCGGGAATCGATTGTGTGTGGCACATGTTATGCGTCCGAATCGAATTACCAATTTGTAGCACAAAAAAATGCCCCAAAAACCAGTGCATCGGAAAATTTTTGAATTAAAAAAAAAAAAAACAAGATGTGTGTGTGTGTACAAGAACAATTTTGTATGGATTTTGGACTAGAATGCATTGAATAAAATTCCCACTTATTTATGTACATCTGGATTGTATAAGTCAAGCCATGGCAGCAGTTCTCTGTTCGCTTCTTTGTTTCGAACTAGTTGTAAATATCTATTTGTGTGTGTGTATTGCCAAAAGCGTTCCATTTCCATTGTGGATTGTTGTAACCGATAGAATTTTGCCTCGCATTAGTTTCATATCAAATTAAATTCTCCGGAGTAATGCTAGCAAATGGAACTTAAATTACGCCATTAGGCTGATTGATGAGAGCACGATTTTTATGAACTTCTCTCTCTCTCTCTTGCTCCCTCATTTGTTTTGGAAGCTTTGCTCAATTCAGATGCACGTGTATGTGTGAATGTTTTCAATTACATGTTTGTAGACGAACGTAATTTGTTGCGTAATTATTATGTTTTTGCCAACTTTCTGGTTACGGTGTTATGCGTTTTGCGGCGTTGATTAGAGATTTGAATATATATATATGTACAGATTGCTGTTTGTATATTTATATGGCTGGAAAAACGATACGAATCGAATTATTTACCGTCGAGACTTTGTTAATCTTTTTCATTTTCTTTCTCTCACACTTTCACAAAACCTGTAGCATTTGGATAAGAAGAAAACTTTGGAACAAAAACATCTCGAATGACTTTATGATTCTGTTGGGCACCGTTTATCCCACCATCTACTTGTTGGCCAAAAGAAATCTGTGCGATTAATGGTCCCTTCCATGAATAGCACTAATCAGGTACTTAGACAAATATTTAACGCAATTATGTAACTAAATCTCAAATTTTCATCTGCATCGAAGCCGACTGAAAATTGACGACATTGAATTTAATCTATAACCGAAGGCACACCGAATATTTTCAACTCATCCACTCAACTTTTCAATTGAAGAAAATCTATTTTGTCAATTTTAATTCAATCAATTGTGGCTAAAGCAGGCAAAAGTTGTATCTAACTGATTGAAAAAGTGTAACCGATGCATGAAATTAGTATCAATGCTCATTTCATCGCATCAATTTTCATTGTGGCATTTGTGGTGAAACTGTGCGAAACGATAAATCTTCATATATGTTGTTCGCTTCAAGTGAAACATATATCATCTACAAAGTATTGGATTAAATTCAATAAAAAACACACATACATTGCGCGCCATGGACAAGTTTGGCTCAAAACTTTACCTAGAAAGTATTCGGAATCGCATTTTCAAAGCGTCTCGTTTTATTTCTTTTTCACATTTTTCAAACTGAAAGAAATAGTTTTAAGCTTAACTCAATGTTTCTCTTTGGTGTGCATGCATAGTTATTCACGTTTGCCGAACAAAGTTTATTCTATTTCGCTGGTAGTATTTAGAAAACGTTCTCTTGGCGCTTTGGTATTTCGAATGTTGTGTTATCTATATGTCTGTTTTGTTGAGGGATTTCGGTATGTGACTTTGGCACACTTTTTTTTCTTCAACAACCAAAAAACACACACACAAAGGGACGAACAACAGTAGCGTCACAACTTTATTTCGATTTTTCAATAGAAAGACAACGTGTTGTATTGTTTTCTGTAGTTCGTTGTCCACATAGACAGAGAAAGAGAGAGAAAGAAAGAGAGATAAAGCCAAATTCAATGCTCTTAAGATAAATTGATATTCTATTTCGTTTCGTACTTCTTCTACTCGATAGTTGTTTGTCGAAGCGGATTTCAGTCGATTTAGACTGGATTTGACAAAGAATTTTCTACTCTCGTTATCCATTTATTTTTTTGCTTTGTTCCAAACCAAAATGAATGCATTTAGAGAATACAAGAAAGTCAAAACCAATTTAATTTTTGATCAAAGAGATTGAATTGTTGAGGCGATGAAAGATACTTTAAAGTCCTGAACAAAAATATTTCGAATCATTTGATTGTGCTGAAGGTTCATGAATCATTGAACAGAATGGCTTTTGCATATTCGAAATCGAATGATATGAGGAACAAAAGGGGGAACATATTATAATAATCAAAATGTAACGATAATAATAATTTTAACCAATTTCACAATGGCCAAAGCATTAATTCGAGAAAATGACACACTATTAAAGGAAGCAACCATCATTATGATAATATCAATATATTGTAATCATAGACATTATCGTATACTTAAGTATCTTGGTTAGTACCCGTCTGGTTCCGAATCGTTCCGGAACATGAAAACAATGTAAAACACAGCTGCATTTATTGCACATTTCCTTTTCGTTAAATAACACAGAATTCCGTCATAAATCGATGAATGACTATCATATCATCCCGTTAAACCCGTTTTATTTTTGGATTTTAAATATCTTCACGCTGCACACATATCCATTATTCAATGATGTTATAGTTTCGTCTGACTGCTACTATTGAAGGTGCATGCATTCTATTTTGATATCATTTGGTGAGAATGTCATTTTCGAAATCAGCTTTCATACACATTTCCCATTCAAGTTCCGTCTCTCTCTCTCGCTGCATCACCTTTTACCGTATAAAGGGTAATTGTGTGCTCATTTTCAAATAACAGTGTAACATATTCATTTGTTAACGATGAAGGTGTTTGGCAGAGACAGCGTCTATCACACATTAAATATTGATTGAATTTCCATACACCACTACTTCAAACAAAACCATTCAAAATGAATGACATAATCTATAGCACGCCTAATGTCGGAACATATTCGAGTGTAGGAAACACCCGACCCCACCAATTGAGGATATAATGATGACGACGACAACTCGATCCACAGAAACGCAATTCAATGAAGTCATACATGCTAAACAATTTTCATGAATGACACGAAAACTAAGTAATTTGAAAAAAAAAACATTCATAATAGAACAAAAAAAATATTGCTACATGTGTCCCATCGTAGACAGAGAGAAAAATGATATAGTCTTTCATTTTGTGGGTTTATTGTTTGAGCCACTAATGGCTTTTACTGACGTGAAATGCAAAATCGCTTTGTTAAACATATGTATATTTAAATTTCAGCAAACAATGTATTCAGAATTATGTGAATGATTTTATTTTTGGATGGAATGGCATAGATGTGTGGCATTTATTCCCTATCGTCACCGTAAGAGCGCGACAGAGCACATATTCGTTCCGCGTCATGCGAAATAATAACAAACAAAACAACGAAAATAAAAACACCATTGAACAACGATGGCGATATTGGTATAATCGATTATGATAAAGCCGGAATATGTGTAATACAACCGCATTAGCATATAAATATATATCTCCGTTGTTGTTGTTACACCGTTACCGTTGTTGCATTTGTGCCTTCTTCGAATAAGCATAGATTTTGATTCGGTTGGTTATGGCATTTGCTTCGGCACGCAAATCATCAAATATAAATAGTTTTCACAAAAGCTGCAACAATCACAGGTAATCATAATTTGAGGTTCATGTGTCATGCAGAGTATTCATATTATTTGAACTGGGTTAGTTAGGTCGAAATGAGATTGTGCACAAATACACATACTCGACAAAAGACGAAACAAAAAATAGATATACATCATTTTCGTTTCGTGTGGGTCGACTGTCAATTTTATGTAGCGTTGCAATTCAATTTTCGATTTTTGGGAACGCCGCGAGTATAAATCATAATTTCATGTTTTGTAAAATCAAAACATTTCAAACACAAACACAATTAAACCGCCACGATTTTTGTTCAAGTTCACATTGTTTGAAACTGCGGGAAATTCATTAAAAATTGGCCCCAAATGAATTATGCTTTCAATTTACAAAATATAATTTAACGATGAGGTATCATGAATGATCGTCCCTTCAAAACATTGAGAAGTGAACAAAAGTGCGCGAATTTCGCCTCAAATCATTTATGCAAAATGAAAATGTTTCGAATTCGACATGAAGCTATCGAAACAAAGTTTTTTGTTTATTTATTTTTCATATTTGCTACTCACTAATCTGTCTCTGTCTCTATGGCACCCCCCCCCCCCATCGACTTCTCTTTCACTCTAAAACTAATGGGTAATAATAACTTTGCAAAATGACACAAAAAGAGTTAGAATGCCTCAAGGATTTATTCAAAGTTTATTTCACGTCGAAATTATCGATTGAAATGTGTTTTTCTTTTACATACAATTTGAATAATAAATGAACCGAATTCAATCAAAATACGGTGTTCTTTGTCAATTTTCTCCAAAATGTTGAATCAATTTAATTATTTACGAATTATTTTGAAGTATATGTTGATACTGTGATTGACGCCTGATTATCTGAAAAATCCGAATTTGGATTTGTATTTATACAAAAATCAATCATTTTTGAAGAAAGTTTCTCGAAATTAGTTTTGCATAAACATGACTTTTTGTTGTGCATGTTTAAGTTTTTTTTAAAAGACATACAACCATTTTGAATGATGAATCACGGGGCATATGAATCAACAAACTGATGTGAATTTAATAATGAGCATATACATGGATATGATGTGTGCACACGTGTGTAAATTTATGCACCGGAAGAGTATATTGAAGGCTTAAAAGCAAACAAATAGCCCCATGACAAAATGATATTGCATCGTAATCGATTTCAATGTTTGTATTCGATGTGTTTGGATATATGAGTTTTCATTGTTAGGCAATTCTTCGGCGACATTCTCCTTTGTATGGGACCAAAATCACACTTAATATATCTATATTGTGTGATATGCATGAAAGCACATACATCTAGTTATAAAGATTAAATTCCAATAACAAATCATCATTTCACACTTGAATGTTAATTAAATTTGATGGCGAAAATTTTCGGTGCCATTGGTGTTTTTGGCCATAGAATATATGTGATTCATGGTTTTTGGCAAATGCAGGTAATAAATCTTATTGTGTATGTGTGATTTTGTTGAATCGGTTGTTTTGACAAAAATTACACGGCAACGCAATGCCATACATGACATATACGAAAAAAGCATTTATGTTCATTGCGAAAATTGTATTGAAAAAGCCGTATGATAAAGAGGTGCGCATCTTTATTTAGAGCAAATGAGCTTTGAGAGCTCGAAGTCATGTTAGACGATTAAGGTGTATTAGCTTTGACAATCACAAATATAAATAATATGTATGTGTAGGCATGACACAGGCGTACACATGCCAAAACTTTAAGATGTTCTGGGGGCGGCGCCCTTCAGCATTCGCAAAAAGCCAATTTGTCATTGTGCATGTTGTTAGTGCGCGCATTTGGCCGTAAGCTAGTTTCAATTGCTGACAAATGAGTAGATTTGAATTTTATGCCATACCAAATAAACGTACATTTTCACCTGGCGTCCTAAGCTCCTTGCTCAATTCTATCAAGCAGCTTTCTGTCATTCACTTAGATATGCTTGGTTTTCGATTGCCGGTTGCTGTTGCTGTTGCCGTTGCTCACACTGTCGCAGTGGTTTTGTCTCAATTTATGTTGTCGACGGTGATATGACTGTCTAATCTGAAATGAAACAAACATACATACACCAAAAGGCATTAGAGAGTAATGAAAGCCTGCGATTCGAAATAATAAGCGATAAACATTGGCGCAATAAGACATTCACAATGTATATATGAATGGAATGAACGACATTAGATCCAAACGTAAACACAATTTGGATAATTAGCGAGTACCAAGAGTTTTAGAAGTAACCAAGAAACTGGTAAAGTTTCCAAGGAGTTATAAGGCACGACACACACACACACTCACTTGTCGCTGCTGTTATGTTATTATTGTTTGTGCTTAAGGTGAGGAAGTGTTGTGTGTGTGCGCTTGTGCGTGTGCATGCATCCAAACATTTATTATGTGTGTTCGGTTTTGGAAATGATAGCATTATGATTTATACGTCTGGATTTGTAGCGTTGATTTTCGAATGCCATCATATCGCATCATATCATGCATATAATGAAATAAATATATGTATACATACATAGATTGTTATGGTTTCGGGAAAATGCGATGTGCACATAGGAACAATCACATCAACATTTGACATCGAACAACTAATTTCTAAACATATAACGATATTATTTGATGAGAAATCCAAGCGAAGTAAGATGCGAAAAATGAATTATAGCGACGATTAATTACATTTTGAATTGTTTGAGATGCGGTTGTTAGACTTTTAATCATTTTAGATCTTGTTCAATATTTTTCTTTCAAAATTGTTCTTGTTTTCCCGGGAAAATCAAACCTTCGAACAAATCATGGTTTGATTTTCGAACATAGCTGTAGAGTCTCTCAAAAATAAATTGATAAGCTAACAAAAGGTCTTCACTTTTTGTCTGAAAACCCTAGAAAATTTGAAAAATTGACGCTCAAAAGAATTGATTATCAAAGAAAGGTCCTCACTTCACGATTTGTGAAGGGATAGTTTCAAATCCGTTCTCCCGGTGAGAGGAGTCATCCTAACCAAAGTACTTTTATTATTCAAACCTTACTTAACGTCACTAGACTGATGTTAATTAAAAATGGTTTTTAACTAATTTGAGGCTTGGGAAAGAAAATCATATTTCACTTTATAAATGAACAATAAATTGTGTCAAACGTAATCTGCATTTATTTCGAAACGAAAAAAAAGGCATCAGCATCGCTCGATGGTGATCACAACACAATCATGGTTTAGATAAGTTCATTAGGTTTGTAATTAAATTCAGTGTCGGAAACATTAGTTCAGTCGTTTTGTGTATCGCCATTCATTCAATTGGATTGGATTGAATCTACACATAGAATCTAATTTAATTTAATTAATTGACAAATATGCATTATTGACCACTTCATTTTCATTTTGTGTGTATGCATGTCTATTTGTCGATGTGTGTGTGTGTAAATGCAGCTTTTGTTGTTTGGAATGACTTTGGTTGATTGTTTAGCGGATGGAGAGAGCGAGTGTGACGGGTGGCTTCGATTATATCACTTTCATAATAGCACACAAAATAAAATTAAATTGCTGTTGCTGCTGCTGCTGTTGGCCGTCGCCACTATCGCGCCCGCACAAACAATACCCAACAATGTGTTTCTGATTCGTAAATATTTTAATTATAATCTGCATTGCTTTGAATATTTGTTCAACTATTCCAAAATGATAACAATTGCAATTTGTAATTATTGTGAAAAAGGCGATATTGTTTGGATGCGCCGAATAATTTTGGATATTCGCATAAAAGCATCGCGTCGCACATTCGCTTTTATATTTCTTCATTATTTAATTTAACTGGATTACGAGATTCGTTATTTTTGGTAATTTGTGTGCAGTAAATTAAGCGCAAACTGGGATTTTTTTCCAAAATGAATTCATTTGAAAATTACGCTGAACATTCTACTCCATGCAACGCAGATATAAAATCGGAATTTATTACATGACCATCGGACTGATGATACCGCACCTCGTTTTTTACGCCCGGCGTTAGTTTTTTATTTTAAAAAAAATCAATACTGTTGCATTTCTCCAGAATTTCGGAAAATTTCAATCGTTTTATCAAGTTCAAATAAAATACCGAAAATAAGTACAGATTCCAATGAATAACGTTAATGTTTAATTGAATTCACTGTGCTGTGTGGTTGAATATGTAATGATGCATGAATAAATAATTTCACTTCATTAAATATCTCGCTTGAGTAACGACACACGTATACACCGGCACACATGTGGTAGCTTTGAGCCTATCTCTCTCATGACGCATTTGCATTATCATCGCAACACACAATTTGATTGTATGAAAACCATTGAATACAGTGAATTCAACGGCATTTCAAATCCCAACTGAATGCCAACCGGATTTTCTCAATCGACTAAAAGTCTCATTTTCAGTTTAAACATTGTAATGGTGCACATGTACAACGTACGATTTAAAGAAGTGGGCCAAAATCAGGTGTTGCATGGAAAAACGACGATTTTGACGATGTTTCTAACTTCAAATAATCTTATGCGAATTAGCACACGGTCTACAAATCGAAAAGCCGACCGATGTAATTCGAAATAAACCAAACATTCTTACCTTAAACGATAAATTAGTGCGCCATTAATGAAATCTATTTGAGTTCTCAACACAAAGACTATACATAAAGCATTTCGACACTTTTCACGTAAAACCCAACGCAAAAAGATATATATATTTATTGAATTCCGGTAATATCGGTTTCGGCTGGGCGGGTCCTACCACCCGAAAATAAGACATTCGCCGTGATTTATTTTCATGCCTTTGCGCCTTGTGTGTGTTTTGTTTCAACTGACACCCCATTGTTTGATAGCGTGATAGGTCATTATATGTTCCGACTACCGATATTCTTGCAACGATATGTTTTGCACTGATTTCTCTGCGGCCATAACCGAATAAAAGCAGCACAGCAATAAGCTTATTGATCACACATTTCAAGTCGAATGGCCATCGATGAAAATACATTACATTAAAAACATTGCTCTCTTGTGTAAAATCATTTCGTATCAATGCAAACACCATTATGCTCACGAAAACGATTCCACCATTGGACGTGCCACTATCTTTCAATACTTTAATATATTAATGGCAATCGATGCAAAAATTCTCTCTACCAGATAGATGTATTAAATTATACGATGATTATCGTCAAAAACTATTTGAATTGGCAGCCACTTTCGATCGAACACGATGGTATTAAGAAAATATATAATTTTGTGCTTAATATGCTCTTTTAGTATAATGGCAAAATTGACCTAGCCAATCAAGCCACTTTACACGCCACCATCTTTTCTATTAGTGTATAAGAGTGTGTAAGTGTGTATGAATGTGAAAATGGGAATTTGATTTAAAAAAATATCATTTTTCCAGAATGAGAGTTTACGTTGTGTTCAACCTTAAGCTGCTGCTACAGATGAAATGGGAAATATGTGTGTGTGTGCAAGTATATTTTTATGTAATCCTTAATGAGTCTTCGGGGACAAATTTTATAGGCTATGTTTGGGATCTATTTTGCATAATTATTCAATATGATTATAGACACTTCCACGTTGCCACCATCGGCCACTCATGCGTATACAATACATATGCATGGCATTGGATTTAGCCCAGATACTGATGTCAACGAAGGTAATATTTTTGCCGGTTGAAAGCATGTTGTCGCTTTTCAAGAAATCCACCATTTTTCCTCTTTGTCACACAACCCTTTCTATATATTTTACCTCTCCGGATCTGTTTTCCCCTTCTCTTACCATCATTTCCTCGTTCGCCAGTGATTTGAAGCTTTAAATTCTCGCTAAAATCATGTAGCTTCCGAAAAATTCACACAATCCAACCGCATATAACCTCTGTACCCACTTATTCTATCTCTCTCTTAAATCGAGACTACATTTTAATAGTTCACTCGGGGATTAATATTTTTACTATGTATAATTTTCAATGGGTTTTTAAATCGGAACCACTTAATTTAATAGTTTGGCTGTCTGAAGCAAACTGAAAAAAGGGTTCGGCACAACGTTTGGTGTGGCGTGCGCCATTTTGTATCGCAGAAGAAAAAACTGCTTTGATGCCCTCATTAACTTAATTTAACACATTTCACGTTCGAATTCGACATTAAGTACGTATTTATTCGAACCGAATGTAAATTATTCACAAATCCACAAAATGTTTGATTCAAAAAATTGTGACTTTTGGTCGACGTGTAATTAAATGGTGTGCGATGTGAAAATTCATTTATTTTCACATCTCGTTTTCCTTTCTCCAAAAACAACCAAATAAACATCACACCAATTAAAATTTGAGAACCGAAAAATATTCTTGTCAATGCACAATTTGATCATATTTTATCGTTTTTGTTATATCGATACACGGAATACTAATTTCGATGTATACCGGGTGTTGGGTACCATGTGCATCCGATTGAAGCGTTCGATGTTGATAAATGTCATTGCTGTTTAAATATATCAAGAAGCGAAGTTGATTGGCCATATAATGATTTTATGAATTGTATTTTATGTAAATAAACTGTGCGCATCCATTCTGATGTGTAAACATTTCCATCAAAATGGGGAACATTTACGCTCCAAACTAATGGCCATCAATTAACTAATTAACCAAATTCACATAAATATCAGAATCTCTTCTCGCCAAACTAGAAACGGAGAGAGACAGAGAAAAAGCTTGTCGTTTTTCTCTACTTATTTTAATTGTTGTAATCAAATCGAAAGAAATTCTTTGCGCTAGTTTTCGCTTCTCGTTTTCACTGCATTGAACCAATTTCGATAACGCTACTGCCGGCTCATGCACTTGAACCATGAATGGTGAAAATGAGAGACAAAAAACCATGCCGGAAAAAACGATGTGCGAAAAATTAAAGTGAAGAGAGAGGCAAAGAGACGTTCTCATTATGATTAATAATTTAAGGCGAATCAAAGCTCATTGCGCTCGAGACCAAGAACGAAGTTTGTTGGAAAACAATATGAAGTAGAAAAAAAAAGAACCGAATGGAAAGTTAAAGTTTTCGTAATTGTTTGATTGAACAATGCTACAGAATTCAATCGAATGAACTATTTGCACTCAATTGCACGAAGTACGAGGAAAATACCGGTTCGCTTCAACAGAAAAATCTGTATTATGGAGCAATGCACGAAAACAACGAAAGAATGTTCGCGCAATAGTTCAAGAAGAATGTTATTTATTAATGTGTACGGTTTGCGAAGTGAAAAATACCATGAACAGAGAAAAAAAAAACAATAGATGCCATGATAATGCCAGCTTATAAATTACCTGGAACACTTTTAACGAATCTAATAAGCTTTGCTCGAACATCGGTCGCCGCTTATTTTCTTCAATTCCAGAAAAAATAGCGAACGAATTTTATAGCGATAATTTTAAAATTTAACGAATTTCACTTTCATTTTATTTATATAAGAAAAATTGAAGCTATTTTAAAATTGATTGTTTGAAATATTTGCAGCGATAACATAATAGTCGTAACAAAACATTAACGCATTTTTTACCTGATTTTTAAAAAAAATATAGAAAGCTATATGTAATTTGTCGGGTTCATTAGCATATACAGTACATTTCTAGTGGCAATCAGTCGATATCTTGGTTTCCACTTTAATTCGCGGCATTATGCATTAATTGGCTTGAATGCTTGATAAAAAAAAACTATTTGATGGTTTGTAAACAAACATTTTGCATTTATAATGAGACCAATCATTTATTAAACGGCTCAATTTTTCATTTCATGAAATATAAATCAAACATTCACTTTGATAGAAGTGTAAAACGGTTTGTGCTTCTACAATGAGGAGCGTTCAACTGTTGTGCAAGCACGATTTCATCGACTTGAAACCATTCACACAGGCACATTCAATTTGTGGTTGATGAGTTTCAACTGATAAACCACTACAAAAGCGAGCACACACAACACATACCGATTCGATTTGATGAAGGGACCAAAACTGGAAAATCTATGAATTTGCCATTGCAAAGTGAATTGAACATATAAGTGGCTGGCGTGCGAATACACGCACACATACACGGTGCGATGGCACATGAGATGAGTACAAAACAAACACTGAACAATTGTATGTCGTCTATAGATAATATGATTGTATGATGCTTTTGAACACACTTTACACTCGTTGTTCATTTGCCATGGCGTTCAGTTGATTGTGGTTCATAGCGCACAAAAACCAGATAGAGAGAGAGAGAGAGAGAGAGAGAAAGAGATGGAGAGAGGGAGGCAGAGAATGCGTGAGTGTGTCTGTGAAAGGCAATTTGCCGTTGAGACGGAAAGAAAGAGACGAAAAAAGTTTGAAATTCGCGTAAACGAAGCGCGATAAATAAATTACTTTTTGTAAGCAGCCACTGTTCAATTACACTGCACAGCATTTCCCCGGCGATGCTCATGCGTTTGTAATTAATTAGCGTGTACTTGTAAATGCGACGAGGGCAATCCAAGTATCTACGCAATATGAACACTGTTCACGCAGTGGTTTTTTCCACCAAAATGAGTTGACTCGATAACATTTGTCGAACATTGACCAATCGAATCGAATGAAGAAAAATGACTTGAACTAAAAAACCAAATGCTCAACAAGCAAGAAAATTCGATCACGTTCATTCGTCTATTCGATTGAATTTGTGATTCATGGCGGAATTTTGAAAATATGTCATTTTTCAATCGTTTTTCGCCATCATCTCTCGTCTACATCTTCACGTAAGATATTTATCTTATTTAGCCCGCATTGGAACCTTTGCGAAATAGATTTCAAATGAATATTGTCATGGTTTCCATACGATTCATCACCAAATTGACAGAATGGTATGATTTTCCTAAAGTCTTGACTTCAAATATAAATAAGACTGTTCAAATACTGAACTGGGTGCTTTATTCTGTCTATAGCATTCTACAAGTGCTTCAAAATAAATGTATACACATAGAAATCGGAATGAAATCAAATGAAACGGAGAATTTCCATAGAAAAAACGTCGAGCCTGAATCTTTAGTATAATTCATTTCAATTTATTTCTTGGTGCTCAATAGCATTCGATGACCTAATTCATTGCCGGAAAAGACCTCTGATTCTGGCATGTGTTTGTTGTTGAAAAAGTGTTGCTTTACCACTTTTTACTTAGTCTAAATAGACGAATTCAGATGACGATTGGTCGTTTGTTTACATAAAGAAATTCTTATCTTGAAAAGAACGAAAACAAAAAGCTATATTGATGAGAAGAAGAAAGGCCAACACTTGTATAACACGAGAGGAGCGTGAGCCAAATAAAGCTGATTTTCTGTGAATAGAAACGTGAGTTCAAGTGTTGTATGAAGGGAGGGCGAAACAAAAAAACAATGTAAACAATGGACGAAAAACGACGGCAAAAATTGACTGAAGCAAATGAGCCAATATTCTGAAGTGCTTTTCTTCGAAAATAAAGGACATGGAAAGTATGTACCAATACCATTTTATATGCATTGTCAAGTATTGCATTGAATGGTTGCGTATATTGATTGTTTTTGATTCATAGCACCATGAGATTATTAGGCAAACATCCGTCAGCAGTCGCCAATCATTTTGATCCCAAGCAACGACTTTGCACACACGAGCCGATTGTGATTCGGGGGAAAGTGTGTGTCCGCTCTAAACAATAGACGGCCTTTTGATTCGCCATAATTTTGTTCGGAGTCTTTTGTTGTTGCGCCCGAACAAGAAGTAATTTTTACTGAAACATCTTGCTTCAGTACACGCTTAACAATCATTTGATGTCCTTTTCAATTAAGCGCACATTTCAAATTGACAGCCAGAAGCGCAAGGAAATTTAATAAAATCTCAATTTTCGAAATGAAAGGTTTTTAAATGGTTTTTTTTCCACCTCTCTTCATTATGTGCACATTCGAATCGTACGCTCTTTTCCTGTGTTTCTATCTCTATTTGTGCTCTTCTATGTGTGTTTTTACCTTTGGAAATGCGCGAGTCACCAGACATGGTGAAGCGAATATATTACGCGGATGGTGCAAAACGAGAGATAAAACAATAAAAAGTCATTTTTCGTTGGCGAAAGGGGGAGGGAGCATGAAATTCCTTCGTAGCGTAGAGAGAAAGAAAATGCTTTGATGGAATTACCTTCGGGCTGTTGGGCAGCAGCAGGTATCAAATTAAAGTCCAAATTGAATTACAGCCCATTCTATTTGAGACAATCAGATCATTACAATCGTTTGTGTGATGCGCTTTGACTTTGACGTCAATTTTCTACACGAGTTAGTTCAAGTGGACATTTTTTCGCTATTTTCAAATGCATTTTTAATTTATCATGATTTGCATTCAATGCTTTGAGTTAATTCAACTCTTTAGTCACTTTACTTTTTTTAGTGAGCGATGCGCATTTAAGTTCACTGAAAAAAGTGGCGGCGAAAAAAGTCAAGTAAAATGAGACGACGCACACACAAAAATCTCAAAAATGTGTACATAATAATTTTGTATGTGATTAATTGTTTGTGCGTGTATTGGATTTGTTCAGTTCGTTTATAATTCTTTCAAAATTCCTAACCATCGTAACCAGCCAATGGCCAATTCTCACGGAATGTTGGAGCTTTCCTTAATGAACTAACAAATAACGCCGCATTTTTGCGCAATTTCACTTTACTCTGATTGGAATTAAAATGCCAAACGGAAGAGAAATAAAGCGGATTTTGTTTCACTCGATTCCCATAATAGCTTCATTTGAAGTGTACAAAATAACACTGAAACTAAATGACCCACAGTCGAAAATGCTTTGATGATGATTTATTATTAAAGTGAATGTCTTAAAAACATAACCCCCTGATTTCATATTATTATTAAACCGCGAGTCGCGACCACTATATCGTAAATTGTGACTTGCTTTCAGACTGGCATTTTGAATATTTTTTCTTCTTTTTTTTCTAATTGATTCATGATTTTCTTTCTTTTGCTCTCTAATTGATTTATGTGTTTTGCCGCACATGTACATGTTGCTGAACAAGAGTGAAAATTTGCATTGAATAAATGTTTTGTGAAGTTTGTGAACGTGCTTTTGGTTTGTTTTGCAAGACTTTCAAATGCAGAGACTTAAAAATGTTTGTATAAGCGCATAAAGAACGTGGCTTTACAATGATTCGACGACGATGAAAAATGAGTTAAAGTATCTTAATTAATCTATTAATATGCATTATTTAAACAGTAAAATATAATAATGATTGAAACGATGTTCGGGCGAGAAGCGCGGTTTTGATGTGAACGAACGAAGTTGTTTTGTTTTTCATCATGCGTGCATGTTTTGCTCCCTTTTAACTTAATTATGTTTTTGAATAAATTCTTCTAATCGTTTCTCAGCTTAAGCGATTTTTCTTTTTCGTCTTTACTTGCGGCTGACGCTTATTCTGCTATCAATATTTAAAATATGAAAATGAACATTATCATACATATTTCCTGGTTTGAGATATGCGCACCAAACAGAATACATTTACAAGTACATGTAGCTTTAATTAATAAATGTTACTTATGCACAATTTAAAATTTAAAACGAAAAAAAAGGAACCGCTCATTTGACTCTCGAGATGGATCAAAATGGAATGCTTTACAAATGAAGAACTTCGTTCGCCTGAATGACCTTGAACATTGCAAAACCTGAACATTTCCGTCTTTCTACATTGAAATCGCTTATCACATACGATGGCTGTGCTTCTTTTGTTTTTAATTCAGTGTAAAACGCTGACACAAATAACCAAGGGGCAAATCACTCTTAAAAAAGTAATTTTGAAATTAGTTCACAATTAGTTTGCAATTACTTTTTTCCCTGCAATTACCAATCTGTCAAAATTACTTTTCATATAAAAATAATTTTGACAGATTGGTAATTTGAGCGAAAAAAGTAATTGCAAACTAATTGTGAACTAATTTCAAAAATTACTTTTTAAGAGTGATTTCCCCCTTGCAAATAACACTGGATTGCTGGCGCATAACATGCCGGTTGCCATGTGTTTCGTTTTGCTGTTTTGAATATAAACGAAACATATCTCGCTGGGGAATTTATATGAAAATCTTTTACGAGCAAACATTTTTGCATAAGAAAATAAATTTTTAAATAAACAATATAGAGAGAGATATAGAGAGTGGAGGATCAACGCTTTGCTCGTCGCATAGAACCGTCGTGTTTATGAATATACAGGCGCAAATGGATTCAATGTGATTGTTTGCTATAAAAAGCTTTCGAAGCTAATAAACTACGATTATTTCATATATACACATTTCGTGTACATGTCTCTATATATCTCTTCCGTTTTGCAATAGCACATGCATCGCACGAAAGATAGAATGTTGTCGAGAGCAACAACAACGAAAAATAAATGGCAAGAATGGCAGTGAATCACAATGAATCAATGCAGGCACCGTATTATACTAACGCCCGAGATGACAGTAAACATACACACATGCAATGCACATGATAAACACACACGGAGAGAGAGAGAGAGATGTGAACGAAACAAAAAAGGCGCCTAATCTGCAAATGCTATGGCACAAAATAAAATTAAAATTAACAAAGCGTCTGATGTTGAAGCCTCGGCTTATGTGCATTGTTTGTGTGTTTTGTCGCTTATCTACAAAGAGCAAACATGTACTCCATCTCGTTCACTCGTGTTCGTCCGCAAACCCGGGCAAACGAGTGAAATTCTGATGCCTGGCGTGTGTGTGCCAGTCGTTTTATGAAATGTTTCATATGTGAAAGAGATTTGGATACATTTGCGCATACATATATGTAGGTTAGTAAAATCATTGAGTTTAAGTTCTACATTCAGATGCAGACACAGAAAAAAAATAGTGAAAAGAAAAAAATAACAAGAGCTAACAAGCACACAAGACACACTGTGGAAAATGAAACAAAGTAAACGATACACACGGTAGCAATAGCAAAGATTTAACCATTAAATTTTGAAAATACATGTTGCTGCTATGTGGATGGGAACTTTCCGAAAAGTGGGTAAACACGAAATTACCATGGCACACTAAAGCACTTTTGTGCGAATGACTATAAAATTGAACATGTTGCCGAACATCGCACAAAACACACATCAATGTATTTCGCTCTGAGAGTGAGAGTTGAAGCAATCATGTGAGAGAGAGACACGAAATGGTGTTAACAAAGACAACAGTGTCAAAAACATGGACGGAATATTGTTTTTCTTTGAAATGTACGCATCAATGCAAACTATTGCTCTCAAGTGATATGTGAAAGTGTGTGTTTAAGTTACCTGTACAAACATGATAGATATATTGAAACTTTAAAATCGCTTTTAAAAAATTAAAAATAGATATCAACGATTTGGGAGAGAAAAGAAACGATTCACATTTCCATATTATGGTTGGCGGTAGTTAAACTTCGACAACTAAATAATCCATAATCTATAGGGGTCTGGCTAAAGAATTATTCATCGGAGGGTGCTCAAATTATACATAATAATACCATTCACCATTAAAATACATATTTTGAAACTAAAACTACTGAAATATGTATAAGCGAGAAGTTTTTTGAGCTGCGGTACAATTTTTCATACCACTTTTTGTGCATTTTCCCACTTTCTCCAATAAATTGTCATTTAAATACTAATTTTTCGTCTTATTACTCCCGAATATTCCAAGAGTCCTTCAATTTTAAATTTCAAAATATGTCTTCTAAAGATGTAAGCCAAAAATGAGTTATTCTCAGCAGATCATGACATTTTAGTATTTCAATACAGTTAAGTAGCTTATGGGAATTAAAACAACCGGATGTTTGTTGCTAAGGATCCAACAGATTTTAGATGTCTCCAAAAATAGACGACTGATACCATATTTCAGTAAATGACCTCAATTTGATGTAATTTAAAAAGCTAACTATTTTCACTTCAATTCGGTTTTTTTTTTTTCAAATTACGCATAGTTATTTAGAGGCATCATTTTAAAATTATATAGTTTGAAAAAGAAAAGAACTGATCTAAAACCTTAATTACTATTATTATGGAGTATTTCAGTTGAAGTGAAGTACAATAGAGTCAAATTACAGTATCCTGTCGCATGGGATCCTTGTGAAGTCAAACAAACAAACAAATAAAAAAAGTGTTCAAAATTCTCCATGCACGTGCTTCAGTTGCTATATATGTTCCGCTCTCAAAAATGGAGAAACTACCAAAACTTTCCTATTACGTCTGAATGAATTTGAAAAGACTCAAACTTTGTTATCATGTTTTCAAAAAAAAATTGTTCAGCCTTTTGCTGTGGACGAAGTTTGTGATATTCTCAACTTTGGTTGCTTATATCCGAAAAATATTTGGGTTTTCGTCGACGGTTTGCTTTATTTCCACTCGTCTCGTTCTAATTTTTGCTTTGCGACCCGACTAGAACAGAAATTACACTTTTGCCAAAAGCATTGCAAGCTAGCATTGTGTTTCCAAAGCAAAAAGGTAGTTAGATAGCGTCAGTATTAACTGTAAGCTAACTAAATTAGTATGCCCATCAACAAAAAACAACCAAAACAAAAATGTGTATGCTTATGCGAGCACATAGCAAACGCATAGTGTGCTTGTTATTGTTTTTCATTTTTCTTTTGCTTTATTTGGGGCAAAACAGCAATAATCTGTATTTATAGCGCCGTATAATAATCATATGCAGTAAATTCCAAATAACTAAAGAGCCGGTGTAAAACAGAGAAAAGACTAAAAGCCAAACACCATCAAGGCGGAATTCATTTCTTTGAGACTCTCTCTCTCTTTCTCGCTCACCTCCTTCCGCTTTCTGCTTCTCTTCTTCACACACACACACGAACCATGATTATTGAATTTTTTGAGCATATAAAGCTCACTTGAACACCACGAATTTGTCAGCGGATGAGTGTTCAGTTGGTGTTTTTACAGTTATATAGCCAGGATAATATTGCTGAAAGTTTTTTTTGTGCTCAAACCCAGCCAGTTCGAAATAAAATGCAATATAATAAATAACGGTATTTATGTTTTACCATTGCATATATTAATAAATGAAACATAAAACTAGAGAAAGGGCGTACCTTTTTTTATTCTCAGCTCAAATTTTTGTTTATCCACATCGAGGCATTAACGTGTGCGAAGCCAACGCGTAATTTCATTTGAAAAATGCAATTTATGGAAAATAGGAAAATACAGCCGCTTTTACGCCCAAGTTTATGGAAACGTTTGGCCAACGAATGCAATGGCCTCGCATTTCAGACACTAGCAAATATTTGCAAATACATTTGTTTGGATTGAATTCAATAACAGTGACAAGGACATCGAACTCAAAGGTGTTCGAAGACAATGTCAATTCAATGCACAACCGATTCCAACCCAAAAGTGTGTGATTTCAAAGCGTTTGTTCAAAAAATGGGGTAGATGTACGGACTACACGTCCATACCCACACGTAATTACCTACGAGATAATGAATCGTTTCGATTGACAATAATAAATTCCATTCACGCAACACAATTTTCGATGTTAGTTTTTTTCTTCCCAATTTTTTTTGCCGTTCTGTTGTTCAAACGTGTTCAACTGGCTGCCGAATATATTTATTTGACCAATTCGCAATTACACAAGCAAACAAAAGTCGAAATGGGCTGAACGGCAGACGCGAAAAAAATTTGTGGAATCAACGCAATTTGTGGTGTAGTGACATAAAAAAATATCACTCACACAAACGAACAAAAAAAGCATAAAACGTCAACCTAATTACAGAGGATAGTCAACAAATGTCAAATTAAGGGGATGCGATAATTAAAAACGCTAATAGAAATATTTAAACCTTGATGCGATAAGCTAATATGTACGATTCACCACTTTCATTGACATCGCGGGGGTGTGTGTGTGTGGTTTTACACAGAAAGACGCAGTGGTTCACAATTTTATTACCTTTGTGCAAGTAAATGGTAGTAATCATTGTCGTTGCACGAAAAGTATATTATGTTGATTCGATGGCAAATTCAACGTCATTGCGTCAATTGTCGGTTGAATTTGAAGGAAAAGTGTACAACATCAAAATTTCTAACCAGTTGACGTGTAGAACAACTGTGATAAAATGACGATTTAAGCGAGTATTTTGTATCTCTGGTTGCCACCGTTCTCATTCAAACCCACACATAACCAAAACGAGATGGAATATGCAATCGTCAGCCGAAAATAAAATAAAATTCACGAGCAGCAATCACGGAGATTTCTTGAAAATAAATACGGAAACATCAATTTTGTGTTGTGTATGTTGAGCAAACGGTCGCGCTTCATTCACTAACATTTATCGAGGTTTGTATGGGATCCGTGTAACATATATATAGCAGCAATGTATTCGGGTAATTCGTGTCTGATAGCGCATATATTTCTTTTCGGCTTCAGCCGTGAAAATCATCGTTTTCGTTGTTGCTGTCTTGTTACGATATGCGATGGTGCGGTCACATGTTAATAGCAATACGAATTAGAGACAAAGTAGAATATTATATTCATTAAGTACAAATTATATACAGACATTTAATTTATTGTTTTTAGTCGTGCGTTTACCGCATTGTGAGCAAAAAATTTTACCCATTCTCCATTTGAATCGTATGCATGCGTGTATATATCACTGAATTATCCGCTCTTCTTTGCTTCTGTGCTACATGACATTTCCATACCCCCTCCCTCGCTCTCTCTAGCACCCAGTGTGTCTTTCTTTCGTTTTCCCTTTTGCGCTTCCTTTTAATTCACATACATGGAACATTACCCAATTCGAAACACACACACAGAGAACATTGCAATCACAAAATAATTGTGTCGTTTGTGTCTCCAATAGCAGCTACTGTCTCAATGCGATAAGTTAATAGATATGACGATGAGCCTTTTTGCCATTTCGTTTAATTCAAATGGCCAGAAATGTTGGCAATACATGCTCAACGATATACAATCTTGTTTCCCAGTTTTTAGTGTGCTTCATTCTTTGTCTGCAATGAATGTATATTCGTAAGCGTGCCTATTTGCGCTTGAAAATTTCGATGAGCATGTAACTGTGTGTCGAATTGTCAGGTTTTTTTTAGTCTTCTTCTTTTTGGAAAATCAAACCAATTTGATGTATGTTTCGTTTGCATTCATAGGAGTCATTTTTCTTTGTACAAATATCTCTATCTGTCTCTTTCTCTCTCTCTCTCTCTCTGAAACGGTTTGATTTATTTTTGTGGGTGAAGTTGTCTTGTGGTTTTTCTTCACGAAATCCAAAGATATATTTTCAAATATGCGCTACATAATACAATATTCATTCAGTTTTCGAAAAGCGACCACATGCACATAAACCGCCAACGCGCGCTCACGTTCAAGAAACCATGGAAGATGATGAAAATTATGTATAGGAAACAACACAACGAGGAAATGTATGTGAGAAATGTGTATTTTATTTCAGTTGTAGCAGCAGTCAACGCGTACTAGAAATGTGATCAATAGGAAAACCATGATTGCACGGAAATTTTTTGAATCCGATAATTATTTAGAGGTTTTTCAACCACATACTTCCTGACAATGAACGGTTTTTCTCTCGAAACAATGAACTTCAATCGACTGGTATTACTGTTAGAGTTGGCACGAGTCAACGGTAATTATGTGAATTGGAATAGACCGTGATGAATTAAACGGTTAAATTTTAAAAACGCGAAAAAATGTTTTTACACCAAGAATGATAAGCATGATTTTTAGGTCTGTAAGAGGTGGAAAGCTGCGCATTACGAGTGTAAACATCATACATTTCGGATTATTATTTACTAGGCTTACGATAAGATTAAAAGCTGTCGTTTTTCAAAAAAAAAAATACCAGCGAATCATAATCCGTTTGCTATGCGAATGATTTACATTATAGACACGGCAATTTTAAATAAAATATGAGAATGAAATACAGCGCGACATTGTCGAAAAGAGAGCGAAAAAAAACGCCAACGCCAATTCGTGATATAAAACAAGCGAATAAAATAAAATATATTATCAAAAATTGTGGAGTGTAAAGCTAAATGAAACCGACCGAAAAACCATTTCGCTGAGCGACTGATCTCTGCGTTTGGCTGCTACTAAATCTTCTTTGTGCATTGTAAAATATGTACGGGACGAGTTGTTTTTTTATATATATATTACAATCGTCGCTCTTATCCATTGTATTTATAATGACACTTGAAAAAAAAAACGAGTAGACATTTTTTCATGCGTATGTAAACAGTGTGTTTGTGAGCTTTCAAAAAACTGTGTACGCGAGATGTTTAAGGACAGATGTCGAAACTCTATATGAGCAAATAATAATGAATACAATGAAAAACATACACTCACACACAGATAGCAAAGTATTCCTTTGATCCTATGTGCATTCGCCAGTGCGGTCACTGCTTCTCATGAATCATAACACACAATGTGTGTTTTGTACTTGCATGATATGCGCACATAATAAACCCAATATACCACATTTACTGAAATAATTTCATTATTTTTATAAAATACCAAAAACGAAAGCATGCATCCAGTGTTCTCTCTCTCTCTCTCTCTCGTTCGCTCTTAGTTGTTTTTTCTGTACAATACATCCACTAGCAGGATATAGATTTAAAATAAAAATTCCATACCTCAGTTTGTGCGGGGTAAAAAATCATCTCTGGATGAACAATTATAAGCCAGCGTTTTGAGCGCATAAATAAAATTCGATGGCAGAAAAAAAATAGGCGCGTGAAAAAAAAGTGGTGCGGAAATATAATAATCGCTTTGTTTATTTGTATATCGCTTGACTATGTAACTAACCTATTTTTATTTAGTCGAAACAAATGAGACGAGAGTTTGTAAGTGATTTCCTACCGCAGCGAGACTCGGCCGATTGTTGTTTTATTTTTACTCTGCACGATAACTCTGAGGATTTATATTTTTCAAAACGTAATGCGAAACATAAATTTTCGAATGCCGAAATAAAAAAAAGACCAACAACAACAACATTCATTGAATTATAAAGAAACATTGGCACACCAAAAAAATAAAAATGGATCCGTATGTGTGTATTTTAACAAATTATATTCAGTCTGTTGTTATTCTTTATCTCTCGTACATTTTTTTTTTTATTGTGGCAGTGCCAGAGCTTTTGGTGGCATCGACGGCAGAAATCACTGCTGAAATAATATTTTATTTTATTCGCGTGCACTTTTCCCCGGCCAAAAAAATAATAGCCCATTCATTTTTATCATATCGTAACGGGGTGATTTTTTTCTCTCTAGCATTCAGTTTGATATGTAGCGAATATCTTGAACGGTGTTTTTTTTCCTTCACCGTACAGATTCGCTTATGCAATCAGCATGCTGAATGTGTAAACGTTAAAATGTTGAATATAGTATACTGCATGTATGCATTAGTGGCATATAATGGATGACTTTCGTCGACGTTTTGATTTTTTTTCTACCTTTCAAAATTGCTGAAATTGCCAAGGAAATAGACAGACAACAAAAATGGAGAATATATTAATTACTTCTGTACACGTTTTCAATCTGCAGTGTTTCAAAATGAATCTAGGAAATTAGCAGCACAAATTTTTCGACCCATAGACTTTAATTTCCTGATATTATGTCATGCGCTCATTTTCGCCTGTAAAAAAGGAATAAATTCACACTAATCAGAAGTGAAAATGGGAATAGAAATGGCCAAAAAGCGAGAGGAAGCTAAAAAGTTGCTACTTGAACGCAGTGTGCAATACTCATAAAATGTAATTTTTTTCTCGCCCGTGGTATATGCTTTATGCTGTACAATTCGTGGGTAATGCTCGAAAATCACCAAATTGATAATAATGGTTTTTTGGCTCTTTTTGTTTCATTTTATTTAAAAAGTCTGAACCGCATTATGTTTCTTTTTTTCACCGGTACATCGTTTTTATGTGGGCGCCATTTTTTCTGCATTTCTGTGTGTTACGCATCGCATTCATCATCCTAAATAAAATTATTGCAATCGCATTTTTGCTTTTGCGCTCGAATTTTCGAATTGTGCTGAAATCAGCAGCATTGTTATTATTTTTTTTTCACCATTGAAATTCATTTGAAATGATGAGAGAGAGAGAATGAACGAATAAAAAAAACATTAGCTAAGGCATTTCGGATTCACAAAGCGGAAAACCTACGGATATTATTTATTTCTCTTTGGAAAGTCGTACAAAAAAGCAAACCGACAGAGAGAAAAGAAAAAAATCAATTTTTATTCATTAATTAAATTAATATAAATAATAAAATGATAATTACAAAATGTTGTAAATCAACCAATTGCAAGGACTTTTAATTTTATATCCTTTTCAATTGTGACGCTTTGTTGTTTCGCATTCATTTGATTAAATAAAATTGATGCGCGCTTAAAATGTACGGCCGATGTAAAATTAAATCAAATGTTTAAATAAAAACCGAATATTGAAATTGCGTCAAAAGTGGAAAAAAAAGTTTTGCATATAAATATATTGAATTGTGCACATTTTTTGAGAATGAATGGATTCATTTCAAAGCGAAACAAGAGACCGCGAAAAAAGGAGAGAAATAGAGAAGCAAATGATACCGAAGCCACACGCAAATAAATTAATAACTCATTGCCTCATAAATATTAATTGGAACTGGCTATTGTTGTCTGTCTGGATTGTATTTGTGTGATGGTGATGCGAGCGCGCGTGCATGATGGCACTTCAGTTACCACTACGGTTTCAGCAATAATAATGAAATGCATAACGAATGCGAATTCTGCCGTGAAACGACTGTTGCATCGGCACAAAACCGCACTTTACAAAGAGTCATCAACACGCACATGATTAAATTGCATCAGGGACGAAAAGAGCCGACTGAGTGAGAGAGAGCGAAACAGTTAAAGAGTAAGCTAGCGTGGTAAAACTATGATTTAATCATATTCACGGTCCAAATTCATTCTAATCAAAATTTTAGCTAGATGAGGTCAAAATGAATACAGAGTGAGAGACCGAGTGTCGTGTTTCGTTTTATATTAGTCAAAATAAATAATGAATTGTTCGCATTGTGTTCTCATGTGTGTACAAATTCCAATTTTGCATTCACAAAGACTTTTTTTTTTAATTTCCACGGAAACGTATTTTCAACGTTAATTTCGTATTTGATGTCAAAATCATGCCAAAGGTTAAACGCTTCCACCTAGGGGCTTTCATCATTCGTTCATACAAATTTATACACAATATTCACGTCCTATTCATCATATATACGATTAAAATTTCTCGCCTATACCAGTGAATAAGATGTATTTCAAACTTCAGTGTACACACACACACAGTATTGCTACACAGAATCGAAGAAGATCCGCACAAAAGAGAACAAAAAAACATGCCATAGACGAAATATATACGAAATATACACGAAATATACACCAAATATATGCAGTTATGCACATTTATTTGCGCGTATTACAGATGATTTTGCAATATAGTTCACTATTTAGAGTATAAATCGTATACATTTGAAGATAAAAGCCCCTAGGCTTCCACTTTTGCAGCCATTTTTCGAACCACGCACGTATTTTCAATTGCCGATCAATTTGGTTGCAATGGCAGAGAAACGTAATTAGCAATCTAATGTAAATGCATCCATCTAATGATATCCATTCAATCGTATTTAACGCAATTTCATTTTAAATTGGCAAGCGATATCGGTCCGGTAAAATGGAAAAAATCACATAAATCCAATTTGAAATTGTGCATATCAAAAAATAAGCTGAAAATCAATCAAAATCAATTGACTATGAATGCCGCAGATACGATTTTTTTTGTTTGCGTTTTGTTGATTGCACACAATTTAATCGTGGTTTTCAACTAATTCAAATGCATTGATATTTATATTAGTCTATTGCACAGCACGATTGAACACAATAGATAAACCATTTGATTGACCATAAATGAAAGAGAACGAAATTAATTGATACCCACACCCAGGGCACTGTTTCAAATCTCTCCCCAAGAACCTCAACAATTGTTTAATAATAAGGAATAAGCAGATTGATGAGGAAAAACCACTTCAAATTAATTATAATAGCTTTTGGTAGCAACTCAATATTATTCGTAGACCGCATTGAACGTGACTAACATTCTTTTTTTTTTAATTTTTATTAAAATGTCAAAAAACCAATGACGTACACTGGATGAATATTATTATCTCTATTCGGATGCATAATGTTTGCAAATGTTGTGTGTCATTTTATTGATATGCATATTTTCAAAGTTTTGGTAACAATTTATCGATTTAGTTCAAATGGAATCTCATTATTTATTCGCGGTATTTACATTTTAATTTATTAAATATTAGTTTAGATTGATTTGTAAATAATTTTTCATTTTCGACACAGAACTTGCAACTTTTTTGAAATCATGAAGGAATGGGTAGTCAAATTTCCTTTGGTGTCAAATTTCAAAAAATCATTTTTTTCATAGCTTCTGACCAGAGTCGGATTATCCCACCTGAAGAACGGATTTTAAATCACCCCCTTTCACATTGTAGTCAATTTTTCAAGTTTTCAAAGGAAATGACCTTTTTTTAAGTCATTAATTTCCGAATTAAGAAACACCATTGCATTTGTTAGGTTTTTTCAAAAAAATTGTTTCGATTTGCTAGGGTTTGTGAGTTAAATTCTTCTTCCATATCACTCACAGAAAAATTTCCGGATATTTCGAACCCAGAAATCGGTTTAAATCACAGCGGAATGATTTCTGGGTTCAAAAGATCCGAAAATCCGAAAAACCGGATAACACTTAAATTTGAGACTTTCAATGAGACTTGAATCTGTATTTCAACGTTCAACTATCATCTTAAGAATTTCTCTCACAGTTTATTTATATAGAGAAAACTGGAAAAATCTTCAAATCGATTTTTCTCGCTTTTCCGATGGGAAATCGAGAAAAATAACGAAAATTTGGTACCTCCATTGGGGCCCTATAAAGGGAGTGGACCACGAGTGCTCAACTTCTAGAACATTTTGGGTCAGGTCAGATCCACCTATTCCACAAGATTCATGTCCAGATCATTTCTCCTCGCTCACTCTCATACGATATCATATGGGAATATTATGAGAAGAGAACGGGATGATATTATGAGTAGTGGATCTTGTGGAGTAGGTGGATCCGACCTGACCCAAAATGGGTCAAGACCGACTTCCAGCTCATGTCATCCCGTTTACTTCTCATAATATCCCCATATGATATCGTAAGAGAGTGAACGAGGAGAAATGATCTGGACATGAATCTTGTGGAATAGGTGGATTCGACCTGACCCAAAATGTTCTAGAAGTTGAGCACTCGTGGTCCACTACCTTTATAGGGCCCCAATGGAGGTACCAAATTTTCGTTATTTTTTTCGATTTCCCATCGGAAAAGCGAGAAAAATCGATTTGAAGATTTTTCCAGTTTTCTTTATATAAATAAACTGTGAAAGAAATGCGTAAGATGATAGTTGAACGTTTAAATACAGATTCAAGTCTCATTGAAAGTCTCAAATTTAAGTGTTATCCGGTTTTTCGGATTTTCGGATCTTTTGAACCCAGAAATCATTCCGCTGTGATTTAAACCGATTTCTGGGTTCGAAATATCCGGAAATTTTTCTGTGAGCACCAAAGTATATCACATTGAAATGCACAAAATATGTACAATTCAAATCAGATCTGAAAAATTTCAACTGAGAAACAAATCGTGAAAACATCAGATATGAAAGATTCCAATCGGATCAGTCACTCTGGAGCAAAAGGTTCAAAAAACCTCGAAAAATCAATTCACGGAAAAAATGTACCTGAAATGCATACAAAATCACATCTGAATAATTTTTTGAAATTGGTCATTGACGGGAATTTGACTAACCATCCGAATAATTTATTATTAGATTCGGAATAAAAAATGTGGTTTCTTTTTTGTCAAAATCAATTTGTGGACGATAACATAGTATTATCTCATTTCGAACTTTTTTACTGCTCGTATTATTTCAATGAATATTCATAAATTGGTCGATTAAAAAATCCGCTTTTTTGTTGAAATTCACGTGAAAGGATAAAAGAATCAAACCAACACCAGTGACGATTTGTGATCATTAATAATTATGATAATTATCTTGGTAAAATCTAATTGCACGCTGTTCATTTAAAGTATCTCATTTTATTCATTTGAATTAAAAAAAAAGGAAAAAGATTTATATGATTTGAATCAATATCTCTGTATTGTTGAATGTTGATTGATTTGTTGGTTGCTGGTTTATTTCTATCTGCATTACAATTGAAATTTTAATCGTCCATTCCGCACGTTTTTCAATCGATTGGTTAAAATCAAACGAGATTGGAATAAATATGAACATATGCAAATCGAATGGTTTAAAATAATAAAATTCTGATCGGATGAAAATTGTATGTTTGTTGATGTTGTAAAATCAATCATTCATCCGTTTCGAAATGCATTTTAAATTACAAATTCCAGCCAAAATTGTTTATTTCCCAAAATGTGAATGATGCAATGTGAATGCAAATGCTTTCGTATGTGTTTTCTATATATTTTAAAATAGTGAGAATCTATCGCTATTATCCGTATGCACAAACACACAAAATGCAATATGCACAGCATCATTTTTGATTTCATATTTTGATGGACGTTTTTGCTTCGAATACACAAAATATTTAATTTAAAATGATGAAATATAAATTTGCGTTCGCGTTTTTCGCTTTCGTTAATTACAGCTGTACAAAAGCTTTTTACCCTAATTTCGAGCCATTTTCATTGGCATGCGATTCGCAACCCGCAAAAAAAACAGAAACAGTTCAAATGAATTTCGTCACGTCAACTCGTCTCAACACAGACAAAGTCCAATAATAAACTTTTCCACCTGTAAAAACGGAAATTTGACTCGATATTTTAAGTGGAAACTTAATTGTTTCCTTGATTCGCATGTCACAACGTCAGTATGCTCCAGTTTTTTTTTGGGATGGATATTTGATTACTTGCCAAATTAAAATGACCAAACAGTTTTGGGAAATGTGAGTGTTTTCGGTCTGATAAGATGCAACGTCATCAGTGTTTTTAGATAGTTCATTTCAACTGGACTCGGACAATGTACGCGCGCTCGTACGACGAAAAATAGTTATATCGATTGAGCGCAATGTATATAAGCAGATGCTCGAAAGTTAAGAGAAATGAAGAACTGTGTAACTGGGTAGCCGAGCGATGGAGGAGCATCGAAACCTCAGAAAACAATGCGAATGGATTTCAGCTTTTATTGGAAATAGTTGCAAATCCAGCAAAATATCCGATGGGAACAAACCGAAATGGAATTTTTCGATTATAATGGCAGAAAATCGCATAGCAAATGCTCGGTCATGCGACAACAATTTTTCCACTCAAACTGACACCGAGATGCGGATAGATGCTAAATAGCATAAAATGCATACAGTGAAAATGGTTTCCAAATACTTTCATTACTCTTTCGGGGTTTTAATAACCATCGAAAGACTAAAAATACAAAAATTAAGAATGTGCAAAGACCATGATATTAATCCATTTTCTGGATTTGCTAACGATTTTCAAGTTATTTTGTGCAAACAATATAGAAACATTTCAATTTTCCCAAGGAATGACATACAAATGACTGCACATCGAAAAGCCACGATACTTTGCCATTGTCGACTCCATTTCTTAACATACACACACACACACACACACACACACACATGCAAAAATATTCGAGCACATAAACGAAATGGGTCATATGTTACATGTCATATGTATATTTCGATGGAGAAGTTTTCAACCGATTCATTCATTGTATCAAATATTTGGGAAAATGTGACAATGTCTTCAGCATATTTATCAAGGTATGCAATATTACTGTCGGCAAATATGTAACTGGAATACGACTGGCATATATGTGAACGCTTTCAATATTAATCAATCTTTCAGAGGATATTGAAATCAAATGCAATTTACAAATACGGTAAACATACAAATGATCACATCGGGTGGGGAGGTTTGGGTGTGAAAGTTTCGTCATTTGTAAATTTTAGCAAAACATCTCTACATTTTCTAATTATTTGTACGCACACGTACGCTGTGAGTTGCACTCTCCTGATTTTGTCAATATGATACCGAATGTTCGTGATGAAATAGCAAATGTTGGCATTTTATAAGCGCCAACACTTTTGGACTCTGAATATACTTTTCGTGTAGTTCTTTTTTTATATGGGCAATATAACGATATTATCATTGTTATTGCAGCCAACAGTTATTATTGCTTCGGCTGAAAATAATGTTATTGCTTGTGGTTGTTTGTTCAATATATTCATTGGAATCTTGCTCGTTTTGTGTTCATCAGTATTGAAATGGATTTTGAAGGCGAGTCCGTGTGAAATAGCTGCCATGAAATGAAAGCGTCGAATTTCCATCGAAACAGACAAAACGATAATTATAGCCATCGTTATGCAGACGGCGAACACACATATACGTATATAGATATACATACGCAAATTGAGTGCGTTTGTGTGTGCTGTGATGTAATGTATTTCGATTTTGAATGGAACGATACTCTGTGTGTTTCGTTTGCTGTTGTTCGATGTGCTGATTTTCTTTTGCGATATTTTGTTCAGTGAATTGGAATTGGAAAATGATATTTTGAATGCTTTTGCCTTGGTCTGGAAGCATCTGCGGTTTCATCGACCGATACGATTGTATTTTCTCATGTTGTTGTTGATACCACATTCAAAACGGCTATATCGAGAACTTAATTTGTTTGTATTGCTGCATGAAAAACGAAGAATCATCAAGTATAATAATAGCAATATGCTGAAGACAACAACAGAAGGAGAAGAAAAAAAGCTGCCGAAAATTCGATTTCGTTTCTGTGGCAATAACATTGAAAATGACACAGACCCATGGTGTTTTGAGTGTAAAATAAAAGAAAACCGTCACCACATAGTTGCCATAAATCTTGATGGAAATTAATACGCTTTATTTATTCATTTTGTATTTAAGTATGGGTATGGAGCATGCGGCATGTGACATATGAACTCATAGTGTGTTTGCGGCAACAAATCGAGCACTCTTCCTCTCTCTCTCTCGAAACATCAATGCGGATATGGTGCAAACGTTCAATAAAATCTGCAATATGATCGGCAATTTTATAAATATTCGATTTCGCACGCAAAACAACCAATGTTATTATCGAAGAGAATGAACGAAGAATAAACGAATCACGAATGCAAAGCAGTGAATGCGGTTTGATGTTTATTTTGGTTTTGTTTCAGTTGATTTTTATGTGTGTATATTTTCAGCGCTTTTTTTGTGGACGAATGTCTGTTGGTGCCATGCGGCGAGCTATTTTGATGAATGTGAAATATGTGTTTGTATGTGTGTGTGTGTAAGAGAGAAAGCTTTTTTTTCATGTCTCATATTTTTCATTCATTGTCTGTCCGATTGAGCTCCCGCTGTTAATATGAACACACTGCTAAGTAGTAGGGTTTTCATCGTAGTTTTCACCAACGCATCAAATCATATGGCGCATTTAATGTCAATCGAACGGAGTGTATGAGAATTCTTTTTTGTTTTGTTTTGCCTCGACCCCGTCTCGATCGAGGAACAATGTTGGTGAAAATCCGAATACACGCATATACACTAGGGTGCGTCGATTTTTTATTTTTGAAAATGAAAAAAACGGCTAGTGCGGCTTTTGTAGACCTGGTCGAGATTAACATTTTTGAAAATCGATGGGCGAAAAAAAATTTCGTTGCAACTTTTTTTCCTAAAAAATGAAAAGTGCATTTTTGTGATGGGCCTATCTTATAGAGCTCCTCTAATACTATATACAATAATACTAAAACCAATTCACTTTCATACAAATTTATTGAAAAAAATTCATTTGAAAAATTACGAACTTTAAATCGAGCGGGGTGAAAATGAGGGGGGTGTTGGCCAAAGTGCCAGAACAAAAAATGTTACTCTCGACCAGGTCTACAAAAGCCGCACTAGCCGTTTTTTTCATTTTCAAAAATAAAAAATCGACGCACCCTAATATACACATATATTATTCACATTTCAATGATTATGTGTTATTGCCCATGACACACACACACACACATGTACAAACTGTGACATGTATATATATACTTTGTCTGTCTCGCTTTTGTCACCCTTCTTGCCTGTACATCTGATAAGGATCACTTTGACAATGCACGCAAATAGACTTGAAACAACTGGATCGTGATTGTCAGTCAGTCTCGCTGCTATCGAATCCGACGAGCATGTTGAGCGACTATATATATACACAATGGTTCATCATACCGCACACATATCTATCACATTCATATCGTAGATTGTTAACCACCGCATAACAATGGAGCTAATGTAATAAATTTAAAATATTATGATTGAATACATTGTTTGTGCGGCGACAGAGTGCAATTTATAATGGCTTAATTAGTTTCCAAACACGCGATATAAACAATGCTCGAACAAGATAACGAAGTCGCTTGCATAATGATAATCCATAGCTGTGGAGAGCGAGCGAGAAAAAGCCAACGGCACAGGAAAAATGATATTGAAAAGTGAGCGAGGCTATTGTTGTGCGACTGCTACTGATTGTTCGAACAAGCTTTATGTCGGACAAATAACGAGCGGTTGGCTTTTGTCATATTTTTTTTTATTATATTGGGAACATCGCTTTGTTTGGTGCATGCTATTGTCATTAGAGACCCGCATGAACTATTGATAGTGTGTAAGCATTTAACATATCAACATAATCAGCGAACTGTCGCATAGTATCTTTCATAAAATTTTTGTCCTTAATGTCAAATTATACACATATTGATAGTTATCAAAGTGTACGCATGTAATTCAGTCATGTTTACACTCATTTACTGCAGTTATCGTTTAGATAACACACATTCCACCAATATTTGTGGCGAATGTAAATAAATCTCTCGATGATCGCAATGGAAATCTCACTAATTTGATAGAAATCTATGAAACACCTCTTTTTTACTGCTTCAAAAAATATTTGTAATTCATATGATTTGTTTTGATTGAAGTCACGATTAGTCTATATGTAGCAAACGATGGAAATTGTGTCAAAGCATTCATTTTCATAATGAAAATATGAATCAATTGAGATAAGCTTCTGAAAAACTATTTACACTCATTTAAGCCACAAATCACATTAAAAAAAAACAAAAATTAAAAAAAGACGTCGACAACAATAAATTTTTGGAATAAAATATGTTTCATAAACATTCTAATTATTGATTACGTTGAAAGATTGGTTGAATGCTATTTTTGTACCGATTGATTATTGACTACTTGCTACCAACTCCTACTTACATTTGACTTTTTGACAAAAGCTCTACTACTGGCGCCATCTCTTTACACGAAGTCTAAGTAATAGATTTTTTTGTGTATTTCTCAAGTTTGAGATAAACCGCACATTGAATTGCGTTGAATTGTAATTTAATAAATTGTTCATTTTTTTTTTAAAAACATTTAAGTAATAAATAATTTTTAAAATGATATTGAATTTAAAATACAATAGAATAAAATAAAATAAACTAAAAACAAAGAGAGAGAAAACAGTGGAATGACAACAATCAATGTTGTCACTCACACGAACTTTTTTCTACACGAACAGTATTAGAATGACAAAAACCGAAATGAAGTGCACATGTATTTGAACAATATTGATCGCTCACATTGAGCGTCTCTACATACATACACAGTGCGCATAAGCGAACGAATCAACGTTAAGAATTTTGAACATGTGATTCAATGAGAGCAATGTTATTCGCAAAAATACATGGGCATTTCACTTTGGTTTATGTCATCGCATATACCGGCTGTCAACGATGAGCATGTAAACAAATTGTCATTTTGTATGATGCTATGTTTTGAGATTTCATATTAAATTAAATTTTTTTCATCAAAAAAATTGCTAAGTGTGCTCGATTAATTTTAAGTGAAATTTGCAATCAAATTTTAAATGCTACGAAATTTCAAGTCGAAAGAAATATTGCTCTACGCTGTGTGTATATTTTTATTTTATTTTTTTGTAATGAAGAGAAGACCGAATAAAAAGGCGTTTCATATGACGTAGATTGGCGGCAGTAAACCATAAATATGTATATAATAACTGTTGTGACTTCTATAATTTTTCTCTTTGATTTCGTTGACATTTTTTATTACCAGTTATTAAATTACAATTCAACGCAACTAAATATGTATGTGAATATGCGATTTCTCTCAAACTTAAGAAATACACAAAAACTTTTATTACTTCAACTTCGTGTAAAGAGATGGCGCCACGTTGAGCGGAGTTCGGCACAATAACACAGAAGCCCATATGACGCAAGTCAGGGTTGCTTGCTACTCGTTTTTTATTACAAAAAAGCCATTTTTGAAGCCAATATAAAAATTTAAAGTCCACTATCATTGTTGGAAAATTGAAACGTTTAATTTATAATTTGAAAATAGAAAATTAAAGAGATCCAAAATAAATCACTAATTAGAAAAAATGAATTTAATTATAGTTGAAAAGTTCAGTTTAATTATACCGATTTGAGTAATATGTATTTTGAAGTTAATGTTTGTGAGAACAAATCACATTGAATTTCAGTATTTCCATATCAAAATGTTCGGCTATGTTTCTCTTCAATACAAAATAAATACTTTTTTGTGATCATACAAGGATGGGAGGAAAATGGCATGTATCATAGAAAAGGGAAATGTGTTCACACCAAAAAAACCTAAGAAAATCCAAAAAAAAATCATTTAAAAAAAAAAGTAAAAAGCAAAAAAATATCATCACTTTCTCGTCAAAAAACCCTAACAAATTGAAAAGTTCAGATGGGGAAAACCTTTTTGCCGTTTTGTAGGGCAAATCTTAGACATGTGTATGACAGGAGGGAAATTACGGAAACAGACCCCCTATGCCTACCTAGGATAGTACATATGATACTCGGACTGTCGGACATTCACATAGGCAGTACCTAAATCAAATATTATTTACGTAAAAATGTAATTATTTCATTATTTAACCGATGACTTATCATATATGAGCTTATTATATTGTTTGTTCATTTATACTTATTTTAAGATTGAATTATTGTGTTAATGTTAATCAAATTTTACCAAATCAGTCTACATGAAATAGTTCTAATAATTAGTATAAATATTATCCTAATCACGCTGTCATTATCAACTCAATCAAAAAATCATCTACTTCCATTTGCGTTGATTCATAAAACCTCGACGAAAACAAATGTAAAGATCTAGGCAATGTTACATAACAGTGAAAAGTGAATCAATAAAGATAATACTTGGGCATATAAAATGTCCCATTTTTCTCGTTACAATTCACATAATATCTACTGCCATAACGTATACTTTTTCCATAGCACATTTTTCGTATGTTAAAAAAGCGAAGAGAACCGAATGCGTTGTAATGCTTGCATACATACATTCTTATCATTGAAATCACATGGTACGATTCCAGAAAAAAAAATGTGTAATAAAGGATGGATGACACAGTTCTTGTGTTCTTGGCAAAAGAAGTTATAACGGCATTTAAATGAAATTCTCACTCACTGTTTTACAGCACGGGCATAAAAACGACTAAAGCACGAATAAGAACTGTGCCAAACAAAAGCATTTGCTACAATATTTGCATGGACACGATAGAGCGCGCACATAAAATCCAAATGCGATGAACCATTGCCGTTTGAATATTGCTTTTGTATGTTGGAAAATATGCACGGCGCGGAAACGCATATTGTAATTTGAATATTTCATATTCTTTTCAACAATAAATGCTATGCCAAAAATGGAAAAGACAGCCAAGAAACGAGAGAAAGAGCGATAGAGCGCGGGGAATGAAAGAGAAATTTCTCTCTTTTATTATATTTCTTCTTTTTTTTCTGTGTTATTTTCACGTTCATACAAATACATTGCTTCAATTTCGATTATATGAGTCTTTGTGTATGGTCGAGAAAAGTGTACCTGATTGGTGACGGTGATAGTTTTTCTTTACATTGTTACCTTTTCATATTTTCATGTGTTTTTCGAGAAAATTCCATTTATGCCAAGGCATTTCGTGTTTTCCTCATTTTTTGGGCTAACGAAGCACTTTCCGAAAAGCAGCCATACTCACATGGTTGCTATCTCTTTTCGCTTTCGCGTCAACCAAGTGGTGTCGACTATTTTGTAAAATCATCGAGCCAATGTTTGTGTAGGTTTCCACCTTTGAATTGCGTTTTCATTGTGAGTTAGCATATTTCGGGTGCTATTCATCGATTCGGCCACTTTGAATAGTAAGCGCACATTTCAATGATTTATTATTTTGTCCGCATCGTTCATTTTTTATCATTCATTCTTTCGTTCATTTGTATTGAGGCAGTCGCTGTCGTGGCAGTATATTTTATTGCTTTCACATCTCTGTTGTTTTCCACTCAAGTCTTTTGTTGTCTTCGTCAAGCTGGCTGGCTATCATTTGCAAGTTTTACAAAGAAAAAAGAAATCTGTGCTATGAAACGCAATGACATACAAATAAGTGCGGAGTTTTGTGATCGGATTGAGCAACTGCTGTATTTTTTTTCCTAGCTGGATATGGGCATCACAAAGAATATTCAGATTTGAATGTGGCATTGCACCAAAAAAGGGAGCATGAAAGAAAAACACGAAAAAAAAGTGTGCAGTGAGTTCGGGTAAGTCAGCACTTGGAAATGATCTACAATATTCGTGTTGAACTGCCATAGCAAATAATTGCCGAAAAGATATTTCAATGCATCATACCGAATATTCATCATCGGCTGGCAAAAGGTGAATGGACGAAATGTAGAGAAGAGAGAAGTGTGCACGATGAAATGTACATTTGAAATGATAAAAAATGTATTCCAATCATACTGTATCCCGTATAGTATACGGGCGCTAATTTGAAGTCGCAGGCACTCTTATTCGCGCTATCGGAGATTCCTCTTTAAACATTTTCGCATAAAGACACAGCAACAGAATATGAGTTATGCATACAGTACATACAGTCGACAGAGTCACTTACTAGCATAGCACACAATATGAATAGTATGCACAATGTGCATAGTGTGCTATGATATTGAGCGACTCTGTGGACTGTATGTACTGTATACATAACTCATATTCGGTTGCTGTGTCTTTATGCGAAAATGTTTAAAGAGAAATCCTCGATAGCGCGACAAAATATTTTGCGCTCTCGGTCATTCCTCTTCCAAAGCGCAAATAAGAGCGCCTGCGACTTCCATTTAGCGCCCGTATACTACACGGGATATACCGCACTATTTTTGGCAATAGTCTGCCTTGTGTATGTGTACGGTACAAACTTCCTCTAAATATCAATGAAATAGGCACTGCCATGGATTGTATGTAATCCGGAAATATTATTCCGAAAATTACATTTATCATTTCAATGTATCCTTTATCAATTTTTTTCGTCTTCATTTCGGCAACATTAATGTGAATTGGCACACAAGACATCGGGTCATACTGACAGAATCAGGGTCTTTTATGTCGACACAACAGTTTCGGCAGCACATACACACCGAAGCGATGTGCATACATAATCTATAGACAGTCGGTTAACTATTGAAGTTTCTAAATTCATTTTATTTACAGTCGTTTTTTGATTCATTTGATAAACCGCAAACGTATACATAAAAATCTATTTGAAGCAATGAAAATGATACAAATATTACGCTACTTTTCATTCGCAGGGATTTTTATCGAAAAGCAAAAAAAGAAATCATTGATATTTTGGGATTGCCATGATAAAAGTTCTTTATTTATAATGGACAATTTTCGGCATCATTTTGGCTCACTGCTAATGCCTACTGCCAAAAAAAAATGATGAGCTAAATGGACATCCCTTGATATGCCGGAGCGGCATCGTTTTAATAATAATGTTCAAAATTCAAGTGATGTTCGGCATCAATCTGTAATATTTCGGCCATCGTCTGATGTATGTGTGCGCAAATACAAAGGCCAAATGCCACAATGAATAACGGCAAATATATTTTTTCGATGTGTATTTTGCAATGAAGAGAGCGAGAGAGAGAGAGAGGGGTGGGATAGAGCTAATCGGATCCAAACATAAAGATTTATTTGGGGTCGAATCGTTTCAATAATACATTAAACATTGATTTCATTCCTGATGCGCTTGAACGCTCGCAACATCACATGTTCATGAGAGGCAACTTGAACGTAAAAAAGATGTGAATATTATGAATGCGTCTGGTATATGTATATTCAATGTTTGTGTGCCATTTTTCAAATAATGTCTCTAAGCAAATATCTTAACGATTTTATTTTGCATGAATTTCAAATCTTTCATACTATCACATGGTGCCTTTCTCTTTCATCCGTTCCATTTATGCGGCATCGTGTGCCACATTGAAGATGTTCCATTTTAAAAACGACAGCAAGAGAAAAAAAAACTAACATGCGTCCTCCTATTTTTTTTCTGACAGAATAGAAATCCGTTAAGGATTTCCGTAATAATTTTCCGTTTATTTCGAATGGTATGTTCAACTCTCCCTCTTTCCCATTGGCATTGGGATTTATGGGTTATTTATCAGCGCCATTTCTCATCGATACATGTAAATATTTATATTAAGTTAAAGTTGCACATTCTCGCAATATATTATTACATATATTCATCAATTTGCTTGAGCGTGCTTCAACGAATGAATGTCATAAGTCTTTTTTGTTGTTGTTGTATTTCGTTCTCGATTTTTGATTGAAAATAAATTGAAGCATTGCGTTACAACATCTATAGAGGTTGTAACGAACGGTTTTTCAATCTCTTCACATTGTTGTTCACTCTCGCAGACAATTGTCGTAATCCATGTGTGTGTAGATAAATTGCACTGTACATTTAATATATCACAATTTCACACCGGAATGAAAATTGGGTGATGGATTTTGTGTGTTTAAAAATTACAGGTCAAAATTGGGGGCTTTTTTTAATTCACATTTCGTGCTCGCAACTATTTGCAACGAAAATTGCATTCTATTTTTTATTATCTGTTTCGGCTACAGAGTTTCGGAAACAATAAATAATTTACGAAATACTCCATAAATATTATAGCTGCAACCATGACATACCAAAAAACAGAGAAAATGCCGATTCACAAAAAATTGTGAAATTAGAAAAGATTGAAAATGGTTTTTCTAGAACACACTTCACAATAGCAGTGAAGACATAATCTGGAGGAAATCAATGCGAAACACTATGAAACGTTACCTTTCGACATTCGCACATTCATTCGTCGATCTCTCTCTCTCTATCTGTGTGTATGTGTGTGTTTTGTACTACATAAATTGAATGTCACTTAACAAATCAAATTACCTTACATTCATAGTGTTCGAATATATATGTTCCATTGGAGTGCAAAATATCAAATTGTCAAGGATATTTAAAGCACTGATTCAATTTCACAATGTGAACATTTCTTGAGAGGCTGTTATACAAAATTATGTCAAATGATTAAAGAAAACCCTGACGGTGAAAAAAAAGGTCAACAACCACTCAAACCATTTTTTTCGCTGTATGACATAATCCAAATGAATTGAAACTTAAAACCGACAATTCAATTCGAATTTTTTTTTCATTCCTCCCCGAAATGAATGTGTTTTGGTGACGACCACAAAAAAAGCAAACCATAGAAATTGGAGATTCATTTCTCTTGTGCAATCTAAAAATGGTTTTTGGGCACAAATGCATGATTCTGATGTCATCATCGACGAAATCAAAATAGACGACAAAAAAATAAATGTGAAATTGACACGAAAATTATATTTTGATTTGTGGAAAATCAACATAGGATTGACTCTCGTCGTAAATGATTTCGAAGGCAAACTATGGTTTTTCTTCGAATTCAAATGTCATAAACAGAAAATCCAATCATTTCAAACAGCAATTCGCACTCGACGCTAAGAATAACTATAAATATTGCAAATATAGTGCGGCATTTTGATAATCAGAATTGAAATCAGCCAAAAATAAATTGAATTTTCGAAAAGTACCGTCTATTGATGGCATCACATTAAAATGTTCGAGATTTTCGTGTAAAATGTTTCAACATGCTTAATTAAGACATCCATGTGTGTCACATAACGTGTTTTCCGACCTAAATGCGAAATCTTGCTTCATTTGAAACGAACGAATATCAAAAATAAGAAATACTATAGGGATTGCATTTCAATTTTTTTTTATTACAAACGACCAACACTGATGTGAATTTTCGATTTGCATATTTCATTTGTGTTGAGAATGGATGGAAAAAGCACTCTCTTGATTTTCATTTTCAATTTAATATTGAATGTGAACAATTATTTATATTACGACGTTTTTTTTTTGCTATATTTGCCCTCATGTGGTGTGCATTCCAAACGAATTACAGTTTTTGATAGGGCATAAAACATTGAATTTCACATTAACAGGGAATTCAGAAGAAACTAAATGTAAATATGAGTTGTAAATACCACTTAAATAAATGGATGTTACACGAGATCTGAGATTTTAAAATAAAAAAAAATCTGAGAGAAAAAAAACGTGAAAATTCATTTTATTTGAAAAGCATGTTTTTCGATGGATGAATATTTTGATGTAGCTCAGTGCTCGTTAAAACTTTTTCAAATATCGTTTGTTCGGATCTAAAAACATTTTCAATTCTAATTGCGTTGGCCGCAAGCGGCATGCACCATGAACCGGGCAACATGGTTTTATTAAACGATTCAAATCTTTCATAAGATGTCGATGGCATTTTTCTGGTTTTACAACAACAAAAAAACCACCCAGAGATGACCGAGATTACAATTTGACGTCATTCTCAGTGCAAGTAAAACGAGTTGTCCATTCTAAAAATTTATTTAATTCATTTGGTTGAATTTTTTGCATTGAAATTGGATTCATGGCATCAATAAAGCAGAATTTGTATTGCAATCGAAAAACGAGAGCTGGAGTGAGAAAAAAACACATCGTTTCACAATCACCTGCATCAAAATCACATGCATTCCCATCGAGAACGTCTATTGTGTGCGCACGAGTTTTCCATTTGAGAATTTAATGAGCGTCAGTTTTGTGTTTTCACAAACGCGGAATGCCCAACATTGATCGATACGATTTGGTGCATTGTAAAAGTGACACCTAAACCAAAAAGACTCCTAAGTTTATTTGGAAAAGGTTCAATTTGCACAAAGCATTTTTTTAAAAGAATCCCTCCCCTGTACAGAACTTTGATTTTTCTCATTAACAACGAACGCGAGGCTGATGTCGTATTTAAGTTACAGCTTAGGGCGTGAAAACATGTGAATAAACGAAAATGAATGGACACCACATAAAATGTATGATAATAGTGTTGGTGGCGGTGATTCAGAGCATTTCTCTCTCTCTCTCTCTCTCTCTCCATGCCAGAGATCAAATTGAAATCGTATAACAAAAAAGCTCAATCGAAAATCCAACAGACAATCGAATTTTGCGGATCTATGCATCATATTCTTTTTTTGGTATGTGTATGTTCGCCATCTCCATTAGTGACCACTGACAAACAAATACGCTCGTTTCTGCAATGTTACGAATTGACAAACTCTTTTTATTTCATCCATTTTTTGTGTGTCTCCTGAAAGAGATTTATTTGAAACGAACAAAAAACAAGCAAATCGAAGCTCGAATAACCGCAAAAAACCGTTGTGGGCATGTGAAATTGTTGTTCATTGATGAGTTTTGATTGAAGTTTTTCTTTCGTTCAATTGAGACAGTTAAACGACAAAAACATTCGACCATTGACTAGGCCCCGAAAATAAATAAAATCAAATTCAACGAAACAACGTTAGCTGATGCTAAAGTCTTCATTCATACGCCATGGAATAGATTCAATACATCAATCAATGCAAAGAAACACATATAAAGATGCTAAAATGATGGCAATGAAAAGAAAAAATGAATGCGCGCACGCGAGTGAGAAGCGTCGAGTGATGAGCACATAAATGACAAACTTTAAGGCGATTACATCAAAAGACATTTGTCGACACTTGCAATGTCCAAAATTCAATTAAGTACCTAGGTAATATTCGTGTGTGCGCAGTTGATTCACGTTAACAGAAACTTCTTATCGGTATACTGTGTTGTGCACCCGAAACCAAGCGAAAGAATTTTCTTTAGAATTTGATTTAGTTTCTGTTCTTTTCTCTCAATGGGTTTGTTATTATATCGCTACGCTCGTTGCTCTCATGAATTTAAAGCTGTGTTTGCCTGACGATGGTGAATTCTTATCCCCCCACAGATGAAGAAGGAAAGAAAAAACAGAAGAACTTTTCTACAAAGTTTGTCATAGATTTTTATTTGCACTTTGCCATGTTTATTTATTTCGTTTTACTTTCATCCCATCATCGTTTGTTTGGTGCCTTCCATTTGGTGAGGAACCGAGAGAGAGAGAGAGAGAGAGAGAGAGAGAGAGAGAGAGAGAGAGGGAGAGGAAAAACTGATGGATTTGTTGTTATGATGATCGTTTGTCTACCTCTGGGTGCCGCACACAGTGTCGTTCGTCTGATCTGATGCCAGATGGCAAGGTTGCACCCGAATGGCAATTCGACTCTATTGATTATGTGCACTGCACCACCAATATAGAATTGACAATCAGGAAAATTGCAAGACACTACCCAACACACAAAAAAAACGATCAAAAAAATGAATTCGGAAGATTGAAACTTTGTCTTCTGACTACTGTCGATTGTACTTGGTTAGTTTGTACGCTATATGGCATCACAATTCTTATAAAAGCATACTGCTTTTGCTTCTTCTTCTTATTTTCATTTTCGAAGCGACCAAGACTCTTTCTTTTTGGCATTATTTCTTCTGCTTCAATTTTAAAACATTCGCTTCTTTTCTAGTCGCTCGCATTGTTTGCAAAGATTTTATCTCGTGTTTTTTTTGTGGCGTTTCTATCTGTAGAAAGTTTGATGCGACGACAACACGAAATACAGATGTCATCGAGCGTAAACTCACTTTTGCTGTTATGTTCTCTTTCTCGCACGCAGACACGAAATTGCAACAAAGCTGAATGGATAATATTGAAAGCAGTTGCGAACGACAACGGAGACGGCATTCACTATTTCTTTCGTTTACGTACTTTACGACTAGTCAAATATTTAATTTGTTGTTTCATCTCATTCGTTTCGATCAATTTCACATCGCATACACGTTCGCATACTTTCCACGGGAACAGAAGAAAAATCAGTTTTCGGGCACAAGTAAATATTTGGAATACGAACCAAAATATTTCCAGTGTTTTGAATTCCATGAATTTATATTGAAATAAAATATAGAACATTTCGAAATTGAAAGTTTCATTGCATTGTTTTGACTTTCGACTCTTTTTTTAAGTGATTTTACTCGACTTTTTCGATGTTTATCACTCTTTTTAAGAGATACGGAGAGAGAGAGAGAGAGAAGAGAGAAAGAAAGAGAGGAAGACCCAAGTAATTCAAGACACATAGTGAAAAAGGTAAACTTTCAACTCGTCTTGTTTTCTTTTCATTTAGTTGTAATACTTTCTTCCATACATTTGGAATGCGGAAAACGATTTCAGCAAACAAACAAGAAACGATAATGTACACAAAGTCAAGCACAAACACATGGAACCATTCACCCAGCAAAATCTTATCGATAAATTTGCTACTTTAAAATAATGTTTACGAAATGACAATCCAATCGATGAAGAGAAGAAAAAAGTTACATTTGTAATATACAAATGTGTTTTTATTCTATTCTTCTTCTTATTGTTATTATATTGTGTTTTTATTTTCGTTACGTTTTGTTATTGTGACCGGTGGTAGCAAAAAAAAGGGGCGCAGATCGGACCAAAAGTTAATAACAAGATGTGAATGGTTTGTTATGCGAAGAGGATTGTGACATATCAACAAAAAAGCTCGTTTCTCCGTTAACAAAAGGAATGGAAAATAAGAAAACAATCATCGACGGAAACTTTGTCCGTGTATTTTGTCTGCAGCTGAGGACGACTGTCACGGCCAATGAACATATGCAAATAGACGTTTAAGTAGAAAAGATTTCCAAGTTTCCAAGAAAAAAAAACACTAACGACAAAGAAGCAGATGAGAATAACAACCGACGTTCGAACTTTCAAACAGGCGCGAGAGAGAGAAAAAGAAAAAGAGCGTTCTTTTGCCGACGTGAATTATGCGCTGCGACAGAAGTTGCAATTTTAATTGGCTTTCCGCTCTTTGCAATTGGGTTCGCTTTCATTTCTTTGGCATTTCCATTCGGTTTACTTCGGCCGACTTTGAAAGCGATGTAAATTAATTGGCCTCAGAATATGTGCTTCGTTTGATTGAAGCAATTTATGAGGTCGGGTGAATAAAAACGACCGTTCATCCGAATCGATGATGTAAAGACCAACCATTGGCACTGAACATATATTTTTTTTGTGCAATATTTTGCTACCGTTTCAATGTGTCATGGGTCGTTCACTCAATTTTACTTTTTATTCGGAAAAACTGCACCGCAGTCGTGTGTTTCATGTTTTTTCTTACATTAGAATCGTGTTGTACATTGGCTTTTGTGTATGCGGCTCGTGCAATATCTCTTGGGTCTGTATCAGTAGCTTTTTCGATTCTTTGAAATTGAATTGATTTTTTTATTATGTGCACACTGCACATTTGAGATATAGAAAATATCGATAAAAGTGACCAAAATGGAGAAACTCGGTATTTATGTAATACAAGGGAAAATAGTGCTACTCAATTTAAAGCGCTTTTATTTCAAATATTGGTGTCTGTCGACATTTCACTCGGTGCTACTCAGTGTGTCACACATTCCTGCGAAAATTCTTCAAGTAAACAGCTTTATAATCAATTCACTTTTATTTCCTTTGAAATGAGGGAAAGTTAATTCTAAGACTAGAACCAAGTGCATTAAATTATTTATAATTCTTGTTTACCAAGGTGCAGTGAAGGGTTTCAAATAAGTTTCCGTGTGAAACTGACATTTATAGATTTCAAAGTGTTGTATGATGGAAGAAAATCGAACTTTTTAATTATTCCAACAGATTGAGTACGATTATTCGTTCGTACCCTCGACAAAAACGATAATTAGAAAGTAAATGTACCATGGCACCGAAAATAAACCACTATGAAGTGTAATTAGAGACGCAAATATGACTCCATCGTGGTTATTATTTACAAATGAGTGATTGAAACACACATATCAAACGCCCATTCACATTTTTAAAATGACAAAATAAATTTTTCTCAAAATAAATTGCTGTTCGAACTGTCAATCACATTTGGATCATGTGACTATCAATTAAAACAACATCAAATGATGATTGATTATAGTGGATGATCAAAGTGCTTGGCATTAAATTCAATAGTTTTTTTTTTTTTTTCAAACCAAAAAACTTTCACTGTGTGTTTATTGTGATATACGTATTGAAATAGCTCATAGTCAAGTGACACTGCATTGAAAACTTGTGTGGCATTGTAATGAATTTAGAAAGTTAAAGAGGATTGCATACGTGTAACATCGTTCATACGGTTTCAAAATGTAATGTTACCGCGTGTGTGTGTGTGTAATACATTAGAAGTGGATAAAGTTCGGAGACTTTGACTGGGGTTCGATGTCATATATAGACTAGAACGTAAAATCGGTATTGTTTTCAAACTTAAATTACTTTGGCACAGTTTTCAATGCAGATCCATCCATTGAAAGCGTATTCATTTCGTCAAGATATCCAGAAATGCGATCTAATTCCAATTGTTTTACTCATTGTCTGTCGTAATCAATGTTAATGTTTGTGCGACTGAGTTGCGAAGCGTCTTGGGATTGAAGTTTTTCAACGTCCATTGAATCTCGGCTAAGTTGTAGCGCTATATTTCTTGAGATTTTTTTCTCTTGTCTTACACTCATTTCACACGTAGGCGTAGATTGTTTACACGTGATTGTCATTTAGTTATAAACTCAAAATAAATATAATATACCAAAATTTTGATTCGTTGACAGATGTGAGACACGCAAAATTATGAATAATGACGACTTGAATTTTTTTTAAATCAGTAAATACTCGGGAGTCATGTCAGAATATTTGAATTAGATTAAACCGAAAACGGCACTCGGATTTATTCGGTTGATGATGATGATGAATTGGGAAATGGAAACAAGCTGCACCAAACCATCTTTCAAATGTTAATTACTCTTCTTAAGAGCGCACATTAAAATATCATTTTACGACAAGCAGAGTGTGTGTGGTTAGGCGCCCCTCATTTATTTGGCCAACATTTTAGTTCATTTGATTCGCATTCGTACAGTTCTTGCAACACTTTATAAATTTCCATAAAATAAGGCAATTCACCGCCAACGCTAAAACTTGTTATGAAATCAAAATGCAGCCATACGAAGTTCGTATTACGAATGGGGTGCCTGATATAAAATCCTCGCTCAATTTTCCGGTTCTAACGTTTCGCAGCACGAGAAAACAATTTTTATGGCTGAAATGCCGAATCAAGAAAATGCTCATCCACATTCTATCATTTCATATAAAAATGATATTTTGGGCGCGTAAACGGTATTAAATTTCAATCCACGAATCCAGGCCATTAACCTCAACAAATGTTTTATTAAAATCAAATTGATTGCGTTCAAAAATGTTAACGAAAATTAATCCGTATAACATTTGAAATCGATGTGAAACGATGATGGGCGATTAAATGGTTATGATTTGTATCTGGTTTTTATTATTTTGAAATGAAAGAAAAAAAATGTGCTTAAAATGTTGATGCGAATCGTTTTTGGCTTTGTTTTCATGTTGTTATTATCTTGATATTTGGAGTGCAATTAATCTTCGTGAGTCGGTTTTTTTTTTCATGCGAAAACGTGCCGCTGGTTCGAATACGATTATTAGATTAATTTGAATAAATCGCAGATGGTTTCAAAGTAAATGCGAACTCAAAATGAAATTAATTGTATCGCGTAAGCTGCACTCGCCATACACGTCATTTTCTCGTGATGATGGATGATTTGCCACTTTGTAAAAGATTATTTCATGAAAACCAGCATGGACACACCGAACAAAAAAAATGCCATGCGACGATGTCTTCAATCCTGCACATGATTTTCACCAAACAAAGCCTCTTTCATCACAGTGAACGCATATATAAAAACGCTGCCGTATCAATTTTAATAAATTCTCTCGCAAATAAATCTTCTGAATGAGAGAGAGAGACGATTTACAACTACAGCAAAGAAAATTGTGAGCGACAAAAAGTCTGCAGCTAATTTGGGTAGTTAAACAGTAAACGAATCTTTGGGTCAAATTATTTACTTCCCGAACTCGGTGTCGCCTCGAATATTCGACGCGGCCGACATAAAAAAAACAACCATCAGCGGAAAGAATGAAAACCACAAAAACCGAAAGTAAATTAGCTGGTATTTGTGCCAAAATGCGCTCAACTTAACGAAATAAAAACATACACATGAATCAACAATTTTATGCAAGCCAAACGACATGGAAAGTTTTTCGACACACTGTTTTTTGTTGCCGAAATTGAATGAAAAGGAAAAAAAGCCATAACATGCGCAAATGCTCAAAATAGTACAACAAGACGGCAAAAAAGCATTACATTCCATTTGAAATAGGCTCAAAATTTCTAGCAAAAACATTCGAAAAACTAGAACTTTAAATACTAAAGACGTTGGTAAATGAAATGGCGCTGAATCTTTTCCTGCTCGAAGTTCATTATAAGCGGCAAATGAACGAAACCAGCAACAAAACTGTTATGCCTGAGATTAGCATTTCGATATGGTGTAGCTGATTCTTTTTTTGCTTTTCGTCGAGTTTTACCCCCACAGTTGTCGGCAATTATGCACGCAAATACGCAAACAGCATGAGCGATTCGATGCACGTGGCCTGAATATATTTAGGCAAATTGAAGTAGTAAATTAGTGGCAAAAGAAAAACTACGTCAATGATTCATGGTTAATTGAATATTCACGCAAGTGAGCAAAGCAAAGAAATTGGCAAACCAATGAATCGAAGCGTATCGAATGCATGACGTCGTTCAAGACAAAAAGAAATTCTATAGATTTTTATATTCAATATGACATCATGGAGTGATTTCATCATCATTCATTAAGCTGCTTGCTTTGGTAAGCCTTTCAATTTTTTCCATCATTAGAAAAGAAATGGTCGGAATGAATGAACGCTGCCTCTTACAACTTGACATGGTTAATATTTCTCTTGGTTATTTGTTTAATATACATCTCTTTGGCCTTTTGTGAAAAGAGTCCAGCATGAGCTTCCGTATATTTTCGGGTGCTTTTTTTCTTTTCTAACTCAATTTCCTAGGACTCGTTCAACAAAATGACCGGGATATAGGGTTTATGAAATAATGAAACGTCGTCGTAGTACGATCAAAATGACTAGTAAGTAAGTTCATTTGTGTACACACAATTAATTCCGAGAAAAATTAATTAACATCATGGCCAGTTGAGTACCTTTTTTGTTCGGCCCTATTTTTCATATGTATATATGAATCTCTCTCTCTCTCTCTCTCTCTCTCTCTCTCTCTCTCTCTCTCTCTCTCTCT
>NW_022197577.1:2798457-2837907 GCF_009176525.2 Contarinia nasturtii
TCTCTCTCTCTCTCTCTCTCTCTCTCTCTCTCTCTCTCTCTCTCTCTTTGTGATGGTGTAGTTGTGTTTGCATTTTTCTCTGTGATTTTTTCCGCTTAGTTTTTGCCAGTCAATTTTTGTGTGTCGCAAGTGCGCAATATTACATTCAAGTTGGTAGACACGCTGGAGATGTAATAATATATCTGTTCGTTCTCTCGGCTCTTTTATTGAATCTGGTTACATTTTTGAGACTTTTACACTACGATGCCGAGAGTATCATAACACAACCGTCATATTGTCATCATCCATACAAATGGAATGCAAGAAAACACTCTATCTCACACTCACACACACACACAGCTCAGCGTCATCATTTGCGCCTCATTCAAAGCAAGAGTTTGTTATCTCATTCATAATGTGACGCTATTCTCTTAGTTAAATATTTTTTTATTTTTTCAGTTTCGTATTTTTTCTTTCGATGTGCTCTGCTTGTTTTCACTACTTTCTTTTCCATTGGAAATGGGTGCTCTTTGCATGCCCTGCACACATTTCCGATCTCTTTCACTTTTTCTTCGGCGCCTTTTTCCGCTTCTGTTTTTTTCTTCTTTCTTTCATTCTCCCTTTTCCTTTTTATGGCAATTTTATTAATGAGAAATTATAAGAGACAAATTAAATAGATAACGTTGTACACTTTCTGTGTGTATTTTACTTCACAAAATCATCTCTCTTTTTGGATCTCATTCAGTCTTTGAACTGGTATAGTTTCGTCGCTTTTCTTTTTTTGACTTCTGTTTTTCTCCCGGCATCCCGTTTGTATACGCTATTCTTGGCATACTTGAGTCTCTCTATTCAAACCGAATGTTTGTGCAAAATGTTTCCTGTCTGTGCGTTGTGGTGGTCGAATACCACCATCCATAATACAACATAATGTGCGCGCACTGATGCTGTCTATACGTATTATGTGTTCTCTTTGGCCCTGTTGTGAAGTATGCTTAAGAAAAGTTAATGCTTAAGATAAACAACGAAAAAAGAGAGCACCACGGAAGACAGCACATTAAAAGTGGCCGGGTCCAGAAATGCGTTTGCGGAATTATTTACAAAAGGCGAAATATAATTTCAGGCATGAATTAAACGATGGTGGACGTCATGAACCCATAAGTATCAATTCAGTACTCAAATATTGAATTTATTCCGCAGAGTTAAAATGTCAAAATTTGTCGGAGACTTTTATTCTGCTGCTCGTTTGTAACCCATGCGTCCAGCGTGATGTGCTTTGTGCTCTCGAAATGTTTTTTTTTACGATTATGAAAATGTGCACGGGCAAAGAGGAATGAAATGCTTGCAAACGAATAGCATGGATTGCTTGAAATTCCATCGAGTTTCTTTTTGTCAGTTGTATTGTCTCTCTTTTGTTTCAAAACGATTCGTCGGGTGCTCATATTAAATTCGTCTGCACACAAATGAATGTTTGCTTTCAACAAAATCCAATATCGTTTTCGTATGTACGAAAGACAACTAACAACGACTATAGCATTTCGTCTTTTTTTTAGTTTCTAGCGAAATGTCTTGGAAGGACACTTGAGAAAGACAGTTAAAATACATGAAAAAGTAAATACAACGAATGCGTTTGCAATCGAATACAACGAAAAATGCCAAATGCCATACATTCCCATTTTGCCGAACATATCTGAGTTGTAACTTGGAAATTCCTTGCATTCAATGAATTTTCCAGTCATTCAAGTTCTTTTTTGCTACTTATTGCAAAACTGCGATTTGCTCATTCAACTATCTCCATTTTCATTGTTTCAAACGTTGTCGACGAGCCATTTTCAAATGAAAAATTCTGATTGTGAACAAGTGTAATTTGTTTTTGTTTATTTCGATTGAACGAATCTTTGATTATTGCTTGATAAAATCACAAACAGAATTCTCGATTTACTCATAAATTACTAAATTAGGCGATACAAACGAAGTTCTCTTTTCGCCTCGATTGACATACTAAAAAATTGACAAACAATCAACAGCCGCTCATCGACTACTCAGCAAATCAATTGAAATTACTGCTGTTGTTGGGGTAGAAGAAAAGGCCATATGAAAATAAAAACAAATCCGAATTGTTTGCATTATTTTTGTCGTTGATTTCTTATCGTTGGCATGCAGCCGGCAAAAGCATTCCCGATCAACTTCAAAATGAAAAAAGTTTTTTTTTTAAATACATATATAAAACAAAGCACGACGAAAAAAAATGCGATAGCATAGTTTTGAAACTGATCTTTAACATCCTGTCACGAGCTTTTAACTTTTTAATGTTATAGTTTTCAACTGCGTTCCACTTTTCATCTTCTTGTTTATTCATTTCGAACGAAGGTTTTTTAGCAAAATATTTAAATTTTCTTTATTTGCTACACGCGCTCCCATTCTCGTTCGTCCGATGCGATGAGATGTTTAATTTTCGAGTAATTTTTGTGAATATTTTAAATCTTTTGAAAATGTCATCGTAGACAACATAGTGCCAAATTAAAACGAATGAAAATGAATTGGATTTTATTGAAAAAGTATGTACAACATTTTTCAATGTGATTTACAACAAACTATTCGAGTAATCTTGAATGCATTCCACAATAATGAGCACGAACAAAAAAATATTTACTCTTCATCCGTAAGCGCAAAAAATAATTCGATCATTATACTTTTCAAAAAGAAAAATTTTATTGCAAATTCATCATCGCATCACCAAGAATTTTCATTTACTCACGACAACAACAACAAGCAAATTGCGAAACAAAAAAAACTAGTTAAATTGAAACAAGTAGCTATAATAATTTTTGTTCGCACAACTTTGCACAATCGATTTTTGAGTTAAAAAAAATCCATTGAACAATGTTCAAAAAAAAAAAATTGAAATTTAACACAAAAATTGAATGAAATTGTTTCGAGACAAAGAATGGAAAAAAGGATGTTGTTTCGCTTTAATACACAGGCATTGGAGCGGAACTCACAGGAAGAAAGGAAGATAGGAAGGGGGGAGAGAAAGCCTGGTATGTGATATTCATCCAATTCCCATGCTAAACTAAGACAGAGAACAAAAGGATCTACAGATGAGCGCTATTTGAGCACTTTATTATTATAAGTGATAGCATTTTCGGTTTCTGGGGTATCACACTGTTTCATGAGTGTGTGCATCGCGTAATAGCGAAAAATTGAAATTTATTCTCGCCCATATTTTTCACTCATTTTGGGCTCTCACTTTTTTTTCTCTGTCGATGTGTTAAAAACCATTGTAGTGTGTGTGTGCTGAACGCATTTTTATGTTCCGAAAAGAATGAACGTAAAACCGCAAACGAAAGGTAGAAGGAACACCTATTGAATGTGAGTGCGCGTGGAAAACGTGAGAAAACACATTTTGATTATTCAAATGTTCGTGTATCTTCTGGTTTTATAACGGGCTGTACAGCAGCAGGCGTAAAAAGCTTGCAATTTAAGTTGGGATGCACAAATGGAGCGAATGATGCGCTCTCCATGCTGAACAATAAAAATAAGATATATGAACAACGGCAATCGGACTGGCACGCAAATATATACACCGGAAGAAAAATCAAATCATCCCTTCACAATTTTACCATATGGCAGTAATGAAACTTGGGAATTGCAACCTCGTTTGCACTGGAATATTCTTTTATTCTAATTCACGAAAATTGAGGCACATAATATTTTATTATTTTTGTACAAATACAGCGGAGTTGATGAGCATTATTGCTAGAATACACTATCCATGTGTGTGCAAACCATGATGAACCGCTTCACGGGCTCACCCAACTCATATGAATGTATGGTTTTTTTTTTCAATTGTGCGTTTCGCTTCATCTCATTCAGTACGTTTATCTAGTATTATTATGTAATATGGTAAAAAAGCAACACGCAAAGCTACAAAAATTATTGCAGATTATACATATGCAAACGAAAACACCTTGCCAGTCGACAAATGAAGAGTAAAAAGAAGGAAAAAGCCAGAGAACAATTACGCGCTTCAGAAGAAAGTAAACACACATCAAACATTGAATTATACAACAGGCAACGCGATAAATGACGACGGTGGGGCGAGAGATAGAGGAAGAAGAACAGAAGGGAAAAGAATACACATACCAAATCAAACAGAACTAAATGAGATCAAAATGGATTCATTTTCCCGGTATATGCATAGACAAATGATGTTCACAGCTTATTTTTCTGACTCGCGTGCGCGCACGTGTGTGTGTATGTTGATTTTGTGGATTGTGTGTGTGTGTGTGTGTGTGTGAAAAGACTCCCGGTGAAATCTTAAAAGTAGAAAATTTATTTTCCACATGCATAAAAGCCGTCATTTCAATTCGTTGTTGAAACGTGATGACGGCACCATCTCAACATTTTACTCGTACTCTGGATTTGGATTGTGTTCGTCCCGTTGCCGTACTTGTCCATTGCTCACGATGTAAGCGTGTATGGAAAGCATGCTTATTATTATTATTATTATATGAAAATGGCGAGATTTTAAAAGAAAATGCAAATTACTCAATGAACATAAATTTCTTTCACGCGCACAACACCAGAGACGAACGAAAAGTAAAAACGAAGAAGAAAAAAAAACATAACATCATTTGGAATAATAAAACCATTTTGAAAGCTTGGCGCTGTAAACTTTTCATCGACAATGAATAAAACAAACGCAACAAAGTCGTTGTATTACTACAACGAACAACAACAACAACGAGAAATTGTGTGAGGAAAATATTGTTTGGCTTCACAAAGAAAATATGCGAAAGAAAAAAACAACCGCCGAAGAATTTATGCACATTTTTCATTGAATCGTCAATTTTTGTCTTGTACCGGCTTCGGCGGTTTCCATAGATTCTGCTACTGCCTGCTCTGTATCTTTGTATCTATTTGTGTTGTCGGCGGCTCAGACATTTAATACCATTTATAGAGGAAATCAAAATGTACGCGCAGTGTTTATTGTTCGCTTTGGAAATGCTTGAAAATCTGTTTTTCGTTTGATAATAACAACAATTCAATTGTTCGATATTTTTTTTTCCGATTTAGAACCATAAGCTCAATTGTTTGCAAGTTCTGCTGCTACCTTCTTTATTTCATTATCCATATTTTGCCATAGACCGCATTTGAATACCAATTTGTGTTTTTGCTAAATCACACATTTCTATACATTTTCCTTGTTTCATTTACTTCCCCATTTCTTTGTCTCTGCCACTCGCTCCGGCCTTCGAAAAAAAAATCCCTCATAACAATTCGTACAATTTTCATTAATGTGATTATTGTTTTATAGAAAGTTTGTCGATTTTGTATTTACTCAAACCGCTGGTATCGTTTATCCTAATGACATCAGGTGTATCGATTTATTTTCAATCGAATAAAAAAAACGAATGGAATGGAAAAAAATTAAACGATCTGCTTTTTTTGAATAAATGTGTGTCTGGTTATTTCTTCATAGGCTATAAAATTGTTCTTCCCCATTTAAATTTTATGATTTCATTTTCTTTGTTTTGAATCATGTTCATGGTATTTTTTTTTTTTTTTTTTTGAATATAAAAAAATGTTTTTTTTTTTTAATTTTCTAAGAAAACGTCAAAATCGTCTTTGTTTAATCAAATCACGACAATTAACTGTAGTTGTCGTAGTTCTATTCTATATTAATGGAGCTCATCAAAGTGTTTCGGACTCGGTTTTTTTGAAATGGAAATGTGTACGATTCAATTTGAGCGATTTTTCTGCCATTATTTTAGAATTCCTTTGAGCGTCGGAAATGTTTGTGATGGATATGCGCACACGGATGTGGTGTTCTTTTTCCACTATCATATTTCCCATATTTGACCGCGATTGTTTGTTGTTGCCCGAAATTCTATTCGGCTTTCGCATAAATTCAAGTGTTTGGGTTGCAATGCTGATTGCGTTTTATGTGTTCATTCGAAATGTGGCCAACGATGTATTTGCACAGCGTAAACTGACACGTTCTCACATGCAAATACCTTTGGTAATTCGATTCTATGCTTTCTATTTTTTCTCGTGTAGGAGTTTTCACATCGTTTGGGATGTTTTCATAATGCAAAAAGCATGTTTCCTCCCATTTAAACAATATATATGTACCTTGAGCATTCGAAGCATGCAGATACCGATCACAATACAAAGAATCAAAATATGCAAGCTATTCTTTAGTTTCACAATGCCAATTATCAGGTAAATGAAAATACATGCATAGTTTTTTGCGCCACTCGATATAGTTCGTAGCTTTGATTTGAATCGGTGTTGGCCAATTCGAAATGGTGTGTACGGAATTAAGATTTCAAGCATTGGAATGCGCGCAGTTTTAATTTATCTATTCGACTGTTGTTTGGTTTGGTTTCTTTTATTGAACAAAAGCCGTCAACAAGCTTATCCATTCTCTCAGTTCGGTGCAATAAATATCGTTTCACAATTCACTTGAATATTTTATGCAACAGAGAGGGTGGGACGGGCACACAAATAGCGAGAGAAAACGTCCAAAAGGATAATTTGTATCGTGAATCGGTTGAAAAAAAAAGTCGTAGAAGAGAGAGAGAGAACAAAAATAATGGAAATTCAAGGAAAGGAAAATGTGCTATACAACTAGCGGTAACAGACAAAGATTAGCAATATATCAGAACAAGGCGTATTCACAACACACATAACACGACCAACAAACAAACAAGCTTTTTATGCAACAGTGGCAACAACGAAATACTCTTCGTTTTATCTTCAATATTAGCATACAGTACATTAAATTGGTTATGTGTTCAATTGCGTTTGTTTCGCTTTGTTTAATCGCGAGAAACGCGTTTGTTTTCAAACACGCTCAGTTCTTGGTTCAAAGGAACCGATACAAGCCTTCCATTTTTTTTTGTTTCTCTCAATTTTCTTTCTTTCCTTTTTCTTTATATGTTTTGCCCGTTTTTTTCTCTGTTTCATACAGGCACAACAGCAACACCGATTGTGGGAATACTCGATGGTCTTGCATTTGGTTTTTCTATTAATTTAAACATTTTGTTTGTGAAAATGCCACATAACAAAATGATTGTTTAGCGAAAACATAGCTGCGGTGAAATTGCAAACCAAAGTACAATATAATAATGGTATTTATAAAACGATAAAATCGTCTCTTTGCTTGCATGGTATGCTCTCACTTTCTTTTGCCGGGGAGGGGGCTTGGTTTTTTTTGGATTATGCCATACGATAAAATACTATTAAAATTTATTGTTTTGGCTGGAAATCATTACGCCCCCTTCTCACCCGACACACACAATGACACTCATTCTCATTCATACCGACTTATTTCGGTTAATTCAAACCATTTTCGATGAATGTTAGCATTTCGAAATGAGAATCGTCTACAACGAAAACATGCTGACGCTTTGTCTTTGGCAAATTCGGTTGTTCGCTTTTTTGCCATTTTCCATTTGTTTGTTTGTCTTTGTGTTTCCAGACCCAAGATGTTCCTCATTTTGGTGAACCTAAAATCACACTTATCTTTATCGTAACCTCATTTCGATTTTGCTTGAAAAAAAAAAAACATGAACAACAACAAAAAACAAGAATGGCTACATTTGCAATAAACGTAACTTTCGACATGGAATATCGTTATGCGTATTCCACAACCACATTTTCGTCTTCCTCTTCATCTTCGTTTTTCTCTTTTTCGTCGTCGTCATCGTCGTCAGAGTGCGGCAGACGAAAAATAAAAGTTCCGATTCCTTGTTGTAGAAACAACCATAAACTGTTTCGCAATAAATAAAATTACTGCACAAATAAAATGAGAAAAGTATAAAATAAACCGATTCACACATGTTTTCAATGCTGCTGTTACTGCACAATATGCGTTTTGTTGTTGAAGCAGAAAACTCCAACTATACTCTGTATTCGGTATTGTTCATTTTTTTTTGGTTAAGTAGCAATTTTAGTGCAGTAAATCTTTGATGCAATCACCACCCTCCACACATACTCACTCACTCGCATGCATACAAACAATACATATTTTAACCGAATATACTTCGTAACAATGTAATGTACACATACACGAAGAGACTGAGTACGAGAGAGAAAGAGAGTGAAAAAAGAGTACTAAATCGCTATTTGTCTTTTATTCGTTCTTCCTTCTTTTGAAGAAATAAAACGAAGCTTCGCACAAACACACGGACCACCGAATTATATTTTCCCAAATGGTATAAAGAGCAGATGAATTCAAATATTTGTTGAAAACATACAAAACATTTAGAAAGAAAAATATAAATTCTTAAAACTTACATCATTGTCTTTGTGTGTATGTTTGACAGAGTCGCGGCGTGTGTATGTATGATCTCTTTAGATTTCATACGGTACTACGTTTCAAGTCTATTGTTGTTATGGGTTTTTTCGTCTTTTTCTCTTTTTAATATGAGAAAAATACACCGTTTGTACGTGGTCGCATTCATATATTGCCGCAAACGAAATATGATGCGATTATTTTATTTTGCTCACTTTTGTTAGTCTTTTTATGGGTATATGTTCTGGTTTTGTTTAAAATGCTGTGTGTATGAGTTTTATTTTTATTCCACTTTTCTACAAAGTTTTCCGGCTCTATTTAATTCCATAACTGTCGTCTTTTTCCACTTACTTCACACAGATTTTAAATATATATATGTGTGTGTGTGTGTGTGTGTGTACTTTTGCTTGAAACATTAGACGTTGAATGTCACATTAAAAATTAATGCTGCCGTTGGAAGCCTTACATTTGCAAAGCTGAAAAGTAATATTTACTGTCATGAATCGTCGGAAAAAATCAAATTCATTGATATGTTTCAAGCTATATTTTTCGCTGCTTCGGTGTTGCGGTTGAATTTATTGCAGTCCACGGTATAATCATATGTGTGTGGTCTACTTTGCAGTTCAAACGCAAAGTTCACGTTCATATGGTCCAATGAAATTGCTTTTGTCTTGTTTAAACTACACCGTGTTAAATGCAATGTGACAGTGATGGACACACATGAAAACACATCGATAACCGTAACACATTTAAATTTCACACGAAATATAAGTTATATCCGCTTCGATGAATCTATATTCTTCGAAGCGTTTACTACCAATACAGTCACTTTTAACGACACACTTAACCAAATTAACCACCAGTTTACTGGTTAGCTATTGACAAGTACTTATGCACACACTTTACCGAAATTTTCATTTATAAAATTTATGATTTGCACAGCATTGATTTTTGTGGACATTTTCTGTTTCACTGTTTTATTTTTTGCGTTCGCTAACTGTTTTTCGGGGTTGGATGTGGTTCTTCTGTTTTCCTTTCTTTGATGTTTTAGTATTTTTTGAACGGTTTGTTGCTATTTCTGGTATTTTTATTGGCATATATAAAAATAAAAACAACATACACACAAATATATAGAGCAAAAGGGCCGCGTAAAATTTACTGTATTCTTTTTGTTTCTCTCTTTCTTTTTCACGTTTTATGTCCTTTTCTCGCACGTGAATTTGCACGAGGTTCGCTTTTATTTTTATCGACACGAACTGGGACTCAAACTGATTGATATGTTTTCAGTGTGTGCCTTGCATGTCGGCGAACGGTCGTTCTCTTTTCTCAGGGTGGCCTGTTTGATATGGATGTTGCTAATAAAATGGCTAGTAATATATAATAATCGGCTGTCGTTTTCTGTTTTTGTTACGTTTTTGTCTTGTATATTCACACAAAACGCTTACAACATTCAACACACGCTTGACCACTGACGTTTTTGTCTCTTTTTACTCGCTTTCTTTTTTTCTTCTTTCAATTCATCGGGAAAAAAATGAAGTGCATGCAATTGAAGCTAATAGATTTTGATGAATTGACACGTTGTCACTCACGGAAAACGAATTCCATCAATTATTATTATGTGCCGTTTCGTTTCGGACACAATCCCTTTATATGCCTTCGGTTATATGTTATATTGGTCATTATTAACTGACGAATTATGTCCAGGTCTTCATTCGAAACTGTCAGCCAGAATTTTGATCACCTTTTTAAAAAAACACTATATATTTTTTTCGGTTTTTTATGGCAGTATTTTATTTTCTAGCTTCTTTTGGGAATTCTGTTGGGGAATTTAAATTTTGGTTCATAATTTTTATGTTTATTTTTTATTGTGAAAACTGAATGCATCAATATAAAATATTTCAACACAAAATCGAAATCCGTTTGAGTTTTCTTTGAAAAATCTCAATCGTGTATATATTACGTGGTATATATGACGTTTATTGCTCAGGATTGTTACGAGAATTTCGTTCTATTTCGTGTGGAACGAACGCAGTAGCGTTGTCATTGATGATAACCGTACGAAAGTTAAACCGATACTATTCGCGTTCTGGAGAATGCTCTGGCTAGATGTATACGGAATAATCATCGTTCTCATACCGCTCGGATACTTCTACAAAGGCTAATGTGCGCGCGCGTGCCTTTTCCACTTTCTCACAATGCTGTGTTCTATTCAATGAATGTTGTTTGTATATCGGATCATCTACACTATACGAAATGTTGTGCCACGCAGACGAAATGATTAAATTTGACAATCGCATCGTCAAGCGACTGTATAACAGTAAATGGTGGAGAAAAATGACGGTTAGTAAAAGCGGCAGCAGTGCCAATTCAAATATGGCATAAACGAAAACAACATTTCTGAACCTAGGTAATGGCATGAAAGTAGAGAACGGAATGCAACAGTACAATGTAGCATTGCGCAGCCCGTCGATGCGGCATAGTATTTGTCAAATGAAACGTTGTTACCCCTGTTAGGGGAGCGCATGGAAAATGCCAAGAAAAATCGAAAATATAGCTGTGTTATTCGAAAAACCATGCAGGAATTTCCCCTCAATCAAAATGAGAGAATTTTTTTAAGCGTGTACACACATTTTCAGGAGAATGTTTTTATAACACCATCATGAGGATGGATTGATAAATTTGTCGATTGTAAACCAAAATGCAGTTGTCATCCAAATATATTCAAACACCTGTCGTAAGTTTTGCTTGACTCGACACATTTTGCATGATGGCCTACTGGAAGAGATGTCATCGAAAACACAGCACACATCAATTTTATAAAATATACAATGTTTAAAATGCATCCACGAAAATTGTGATTGCATTGCATGATAAACGCGTCCATCCAATTGACTAATCATTGCGGATTAACGATTTTATCATGAATTGAAATCACACACGCAAAATATATTGCCGCTAGAGTGAATATTTCATGAATATTGAAAACAACATGAAATTTTAATTCATAAATCAGGATTTGAGGCAAACGGTTTGGTGTTTTTTTGTTTTTGCATAGAACTGCATACATTGGTGGAATTGAGTCAGGACATTCAATGTGGAATGTGTGCATGGAATGTCAAATCAGCTTACTTTACTCGGGCGACAATATAAAAATTGTCGACATATTATACAAATCATCGTTTGTTGGTTGTTTCATACACAGTGCTTCATACGCTCTTTTTTTATCAAAGTTCCTTTCAAACCATTGATGTGAACTTTTTTCCCTTCTTTATCGTCGAGTGGATTGGTTGAAATAGATGGAATTGGGGAACGAGAGTGAATGAGCCAATAAACCATGCAATTCATTATTTTAATCTTGATTGTTGTTCATACCCGTCATGAATACAATGGTAAGTGTAAAATCCAATAAGCAGAAGCAGCAGCAGCAGAAGCGACAAACATGGAGCAAAAGACAAAAGTAACATGAAAATATTTTTTTTCCTTGTATTTATGTATGCGTATGAGTAAACTAAGAGTGTGTGAGGGTGAATAGTACCAGCAGCTTCATTTATTATCAGTGTAAATCAATGAACATAGGCAAGACATGTCGCCTGGTTTTTCCCTCACTTTCATGCCCTCCGCCAGTAATGTGTGCGACGATCATCTGCATCGAATCGGGCGGCTAAACGAGAGTGAAATAAATGAGACTTTTGTTTGAAGCGACGAACCAAATATTATTCTCTTTAGTATGTCTCATTCACCCATTCGCATATGTGGAAGGACGAAAAAGAGAAAAAAAATCCACGACAGACGTAAATAAATGAAAAACCAACAAGCGCAATATTTCATTTAAAAAATCACATCACGATTTTTCGTGCATTTAGAATGCGCGCCACCAAACACATTCATTGGCACAATCATCAAAATCACACTCTGATATAAACATTGGATCACGGTGTGTAGCAAAACATGAGCGTTGGCATTCCATCTCGAGCCAAACGAGCGGCACGTTTGTAAGTCGTGTGATACATGTGATACACGTTAAAAGGCAACAATTTCCCATTGAAGCACGAAACGGGCGAAAAATCTGTATGCAGCCGATACGCTTTGGTGTGTGGAAAATGTAACAACGATACAACCCAAAACAAGAGACACATTTCACATAGAGAGAAATGAACATAGCGCTAATTCAGGCTATCGCAAGTGTATACGAACGCACTTTGCCCAGAGACAATATCTCTGGCAACGTCGTCCCGATGTGTTGGTGTTTTTTTTTTGCTCGTATGGCATCACATTTGATGCGAAACATGTGATTATATTTTTATACATTTTTATTATTATAAGACCAATATTTATAATGTCGGTTTTTACACACAAACAACGATTCCGCTTGGATTACATCAGTGTAGGCTTATCGCTGCCTTCGTTTGTGTTTCCCTTTATCTTCTATGGCATTTACCCTCATCCAATCACCCTGCTTCTATCTCATATTTTGCACATTTGTTATGCCACTTGAAATTCCGCATTTAGTCATTTATCGTCGATTACAACAATGTTGAAAAACAAAAGGGCGACGAAAAATTCTGGCCAATTGACATTGTTACAAAATCGTTTCACACGATTTATGGAGAGAAAAAAAATTCTCGCCCCAAAAAAAAGTGAACAAAAATTATAAATGAAAATGATTTGTAGAGAGGATGGTAAAGGAGCATAGATATGAACAGTGAACACGCTGAAATGCAATGAACGAAAATTAGTTCCACACACACGCATTCGAAATAAAAACGAGCGAAAAGGGAATATTTCGAAATGACTGAACATCGCAATAAACGATGATGATTTTGTCGCGTTTTGTCTCTATTTTTACTTCAATTAATATGCAAATTGGCACCAAACTCTCTTTCGCTGATTTTGAACCGACGAAATAGTCCATGCAACCACCACCGTCACCGCCTTCAATAGCATTATATCGTTGATGTGTATATCCAAAATAGGTAGAAGTATACGTATCTTTCTCATGATGTTCATTCGCTTCGACTTAATAGCTTTGCTATTTGGAATTTCGTTAATGCACACATTATTACACATATCACACATAACACGCACCATCGTCATAGAGATATGAGACTGCGAATGTGAATGCAATACGAAAGCGAGCTTAGAGTACACAGAAAAAAAAAAACAAAAAAAAAATAAAGAAAGCAACCGAAACCGAAATCATGTATTGGGAGCGTGAATCAATTTTCGCTGTCGAACTGCCAAAAAGTGTACGATTTCAATCGGATCCGATAGTTAAAAATGATTGTGATAAATCGGTGACCAATTTCAAAAAATCGGATCCGATGTAATGTAATTAAAGAAACAACGCAGATTTGTTTGTTGTCAGAACAGAATGTTTAATATGTGTTCATTCAATGATCGGTGAACATCGACTAAATGTATTATTTTCAAAGGGACGTTTGGTGTGTGGTGGCGGGTCCTGTTTATGACCACTGAACGGCGCGTCACACACTTACAATAGTCCGTTAAACACTACATCGATTGCAATCGGATGCTAGGAAATGGGGCCTTAAGAATAATTTTATCGCTGTGAAGCTGAGTGCATCCGCTCTGATTTTAGTGAGCATACCAGTAATGTTGACGATAGTTCTGTTGAAATTTGTAAACACAGCAATTTGAGTGATGACCAATATGATGCCGAACGCAGCAATATTGACGAAAGACACTATCATAGTGACAAAGGAATGGCACGTATATGAGAGACATGGCGACGTGCCAAACCGTAACGCCATCTATCGGATAGAATCTGAATTACAAATTTCGTATTGACTATTTCATATTTGTGTAATTTTGTTCGTAGAATTATAAGGTTTATTCCGACAAATTTGTGAGGTTTTTGTTCGCCAACATTTTACATAGTGATCCAACTGAACAATTATTACCATCAGAGCAGTTGAAAATAATTGAATATGATTTCACAGCAAATGGCTTCACTTTGATTATGTTTTCTGAATGTTCACAAGTGTCAAATACAGCGGTACTCTTGCCCTGTATGCGATATAAGTCAGTGTAGGAAAACTACCAGACCGAAGTAAAATCGAATAGAGAATGCAATTGTCCCAGCACCAGATAATATGGTATTAGTGATACGACTTCATGTTTGGTGAAACTTGAAAGATGCTGGGGAATAGTCAATGGCTCCAATGCTCAAGGAAGCAATATTGCTATTCAAAATAGCCTATTCCATTCATTGACAGAGAAGACCATGTTTTGGTGACCACTACGCAATGTCGTCAGTCTTGCATATTCGACTCACCAACATTTTGGGAGCTGCAACCCAATGGAAGTATCAAGATCTATGTCGAAAACGTCACCATAAAGCTAGCCATAACGTCAAAGTAGCAGAGCGTCCACGCATACATCTATAGTGAAAAGTTTGATGGGATAACTTCGGTAGCGCTGATGTCATGAATTGAGAATGATTCTGGATCGTTGATTTTGAAATCTCATTCATTAAGAACACAGATCATTCAGTCATTCTTTTGATTCTATATCCATAACATTAATGTTTTCGTTACACATGTGATCTCAGCTGGTATACGAAGTGCATTTGGACCATAGAAATGTTCGCCAAAGTTCGAGCACAAGCTCATTCGTTGAATTTTCTTGCTATCTTATTCATCATCATTACGAATTTTCGCCGTTTTGCACAATACTACCTTACTTTATAGTTCAGTAATTTTTGGTGTAGGGTAGCGCCACCGTATGTACATAGACATTTACATTTAAACGAACGCCATCTAACGTGTTTGATAATTTTTTTCCCCAAAAAAGTGGCACTATAATCCGTGTTTGGTTTTGCATCTGGTATATTACCAGAAAACGAAAGTTGCTCTTTTCAGACATCAATTTAACCGTTTTTAACAAAACTTAACTACTGTTACACTCTTTATTTTATTTACTTCTAATTTAAAAAAAAAGCACAAGAAAAAGCCTTAAATGCTGTTACAATGTGCATAATCGTTGATTTATTTTTCAAGTTCAATGAACGAAAGCAGATAATTTATTTGCACCATTTGCTATGATAAAGTACTGCATTATGTGGCAGAAATGGAATACATTTTCTTTCGCCATTTTCTGTGTATTTTTGAGCAAAACTACCCCTTGAGCACGAACCAATTGTAAGAACAAAAAAGACCAAAAATTATTTCACACTCCCAATATATGAATCGAAAACTGTAACCGACAAATAGACACATTGAAAGAGAGTGGAGAGAAGGAGAAATGAGCGTGATGCTATAACGATAACAGAACACGTCTTAATTTGCTCCATTTAATTTTAATCATTCGAAACGTGAGAACGTTTTTATTAGACGTTACGAATTTTGGCTGATAATCATAATTTCATTCGAATTTTTTGGATTTTTTCACGAAATTTGATATGATTTGCAGCTGAAAATGAAAATGCTAATGCAACCCATATACAAAGGCTAAAATTGGTACATGTGCGATTGTACGCGACGCAAGCAGCAATTTTCCCATAATATAATTTCACTTTTGGGATGGCTTAGATGAAATATTATTTGGCATTGCTCGAGCGAATAACTTTTATTCATTTCATTAATCATAAAATTCCACAAACACGATTTACACTACAAATGGTTGAGACTACACACAAAATCTCATTTTTACATCTTTTCTTTCTTGTTGTTGCTGTATTTTACGAAATCTGAATTGATACATTTGAGGTTTTGTGTCATGAACTCGCGTTAATATGAATGGGAAATAAGATTTTATGATATTGTACTGCCGTGGTAAATTAGTATGCATGCGTGTAATTGAAAATGAATTTCTACTCATTAATCAATGTGACAAAGTCTTGAACAATTTCAAATAAACTCATTCACTCTGTGCTTTATTCGCACAGCCAACAGAAAGTGCACATGATAACGGATTTAAAGCGGTTACCACTGGCAAGTATGCCCAATGGATTTCATAGAAAACAGCGCATTTTTATGTACCCTCTTTTGTGTATTCCCCGGTGACCAGATGCCGTCGTTAAAATTGTTTACACGTTTTTTCACACATCAACAATGTAATATATATCAAACGGAAAGGGCTAAAACATCAAATTCTCAATTGTGAGAATCAATTACATCACATTCAAATTTTAGTGTCGAAATGTTGGAAAAATCAAATAGATACATTGAAATGTTCATTAAACAAAACATGATTGGAAAATGCTGATTTACGTGACCGTAGTATTATCGTCGCATTGAGCGGTTGTGTTTTCTCATTTTTTACGTGTTGCTGATGATGACTTGTCGAAATGCATATAAAAATAATTTGAATCTTATAACAATATTCTAATAATTGTGAGCTCAATTTAAGGTGTTTTAATTTTTTCTTTGATTTAATTTATCGATGTATCACGTTTCACTGTTTAATCACCGATATGACTTGAGCTGGAAGTGAATCTTGAGGAGCAGGTGGACCCGATCTGAACATACTTGAACAAATTTCGTTATTTTTGCGATATTTCCATCAGAAAGGTGAAATTCTAATATATTAACTGTTACTCACCAGCTATTTATTAATTACTAACATTTTAGTAATTCAATAAGATCGGTTTTTAGTAAAATAATAAAATATTTAATAATTACTTGTTTGTTCTTTTGAGCGGCATTCAGATTGATATCAGTCCTTTTGTATAACGAATCTATTCACACAGCGTCATTCTATTTGAACCTAACAAAGAGGTTTTTTTTTATTCTGATAGTATATTCGATGAAGCAGCACAAAATTGGAAGAGGCAACGACATGGACCTCTTTTTATGTGTGCACAGTTGCCTTTGTTATCGTTATCATCAGTGAATCCAAATATATATTACCAGTCATATGATGCATGCATTACTCAGCCACTAGACTAGTGATTAGCGTGCCAGGTTTGTGAGCGTGAGGACACGAGTTCGATTCTCGGTCAAATTTCGTCCGGTATTTTTCCACTGTGATTCGCTCAGAGTTATAAGTGGTTTAATGCGGAGGAGATTTGACCGGGTCTCTAATTTGTGGAAGTGCTTGGGAGGGCACTTAAAGCCGTAGGTCCCGTGTGTGCAAACGAAGATATGGGTTCAGCACAGACACGTAAAATGGACTGCTTTCGCGTTAGATGGTTGTATTGAATATGTGAGAGATTGCAAATACAACAACCGTAAAAAGGTAGTGCGCCATCTCTGGTGAATATAAGAAAATATTATATTATATTGAAATAAGAAGAGCCCAACGCCATCTAGGAATAAATGGAATTCTTGTGACTGTCACGACATTTGACTTGAAAAGGAAGCCCATGGATCACTGGCCCTGTATGGAGGCTGGTTACATGGCTTCCATAAAGTGGGCCACATCCGTGGGAGAATGCTCCAAGCAATCGAGTGACAGCACAAGTCGGGTCGTCATGCAATAAGTTACTAAAACTTGAGCATCGAGTGAATAACTCCCCGTTTAATCCAATAATCCAATAATCCATGCATTACGTAGGTTCTAAATAAATAGATAAATTATTTTCAAAATATTTTGTTTTTATTTTTAAGTTTTTTTATTCATCCGTTTATGATTTAGAGGTTTTAAAATTAAAGAAAAAAACAGTTTTGTATGAATGGGGTAAATAACGGCAAATATGTGGTTATACAAATAATATATGATTTTAAATGTGTTCGTAAACAGCAGAGATGTGAAACACACACAACAAAAAACAAAATGAATAGTTATTTTTATTATTTGACTAAGCCACTCAACAAATAACTGCTTTATATCAGAAAATTACATTGAACCATGAAGCTATACATACACTAAACAAATAATTTTACAAAAAAAAGATATCCAGTCAACTGGTTGAAATGCATACGAGTTTTAAGAAATAACATTTCTATTACGTGTTGACTCAAATTAAAGGTCGGAGTCATCGTTTTTGTTCCTTTTTTATTCAATAAATATTTTTACGTTTATCGCTACAGCCACACTATTATTCTCGGGTAGAAAACACATTAACTTTTAATGCGAGCTGCATGTTGAATTTTTGTGTTTTGTCATTGCTCAAATATTCTTCGGTTAAAATACCTGCATGCTTTTCCATGTTGTTTACAAAATGTGCACTTATAAATTATGCAAGGGGAATGTCACAAAGAAGTACTAGAATTATATCATTCGGAATAGCCGAATCATTGATAGAATTGTTATTATTGTTATTCATCGTTTTTCTTTGAATTTTACCTATCGTCTCCGGTCCTCGTAAACTTATTACGTGGTCGTCGGATATTAATATTATTTATACTATTGTTCTTTATTTGTGCCTTAACATTTACTCATTAATTAAATTAACTTAAATTTTCATGAAAAAGTTTCAGGCCTTCAAATAATTTTGTTGAAAATAAAAATAATAACTTAAGTATAACTTATAAGTAATACAATGAGTAATACAATGGATATTACTAAAACTATTCAATCCCTTAATCCATATCTATTCAATGTTTTTCTCCAAAATAGCGCACAAAAATAATAGTTTGTTTGATTTTTCTCCCTTAATTTCGATGTTCTTCATCTCAAAACGAAGATGCCAGACGTTTGGATTTTTTTGTGAAAAAAATTTACTCAAAAACAATTTATACCGTTCTACCATTATTTTGCTCTTCTTTGTGATCGTGTTCAAATAAGACGATGTTTCTGCTATTTCAAAGCCAATTAGAAATCTTTTGTGTATAGGACGTTTTTCTTTAAGATCATTCATTAAATCTTTTATGGTTGATAGAACCGGTACATGTAGTTTCCAGGTATCATGGAGTAAAAAAATTTCTAATTCAATAAGGCTTCCTAAATGATATATGCCTCTATGGAGTTCTGAACATTTTAAACCTGCATCAATGCATATTCGAAGTCTTTTTAGTTGTTGAAAATGTAAAATGAAATTAATTGACTCTTCATTTAAATAACCAACATAATATTCAAGTTGTTTCACCGGAAATAATCCAAGTAATATGCGATTTTCTGTCATTCGCTGCAGATAATGTGTTGAATACCCTATCGAGAGACTCAATTGTGACAAATTTCCAGAGTAAATGGATTCGAATGGAAACAAATATGTGATAAAACCTTCGTCATCATTATATGTTTCGTCTGGCTTTAATATCTTGAAAACTTCCTTTCGAAAAACTTCATAACTAAACATCATTTCCAATTCTGTTTCTCCAAAACCTAAACTGGTCAATTGACGATTAATATTTACGAAATTGCGGAATTGTTTTAAATTTTCCTCTTCCAAACCCATGGCGTTTTGATTATAGTTTCCAAAATGCTTTAGAGTTGATATTTGGCCGACCTTTTTTAAATTAACATTGGTTTTGACAGTGTAAAATTCTAAAAACAAAATATTTGGCGAATTTTGGATCAAAGATACCATTGAATTAGACAAAAAACTGTCAAAGAGCGTGAAGTTTTTCAAATGTTGGAAGATAGGAATATTTAAGGTTATTCTTTGAACATTTGATAAATTCAACTCCACAAGACTTTTACTGCATTTATTAATGATTATTGAAAGAATTTCTTGATTTCTTTTCTGCAAGGGGAAAATCGGTACTGAAATACTAAATATACTCAGAAGTATTGAAAAGTACCGAAACGTATCAAAACATACCAAAACCTACTAAATAGGTATTCGTTTCAAAAAAATAGTGAATAATTTTTTCATGTTTTCGACTGTCTTTTTGGTGTTACATGGCAAGCTTGTATGAAACTCTCGGAGACTCGGTATAATGCACAAAAAAAGTGAATTTTTTTTTCGATATTTTTGTGCACTATACCAAGTCTCCGAGAGTTTCATATAAGCCTGCCATGTAGTAGCAGAAAGACAGTCGAGAATATTGAAAAAAAAAAATTCGTCTTTTCGGTACTTTTTAATACTTCTGAGTATATTTAGTATTTCAGTACCGGTTTTCCCCTTGCTTTTCTGTCTTGCAGGGTCAAATTTCACTTCCAATCGCTTAATTTGATTGCCGAATCCCCTCATAATATTCAAAAAATTGTAGAAAACCGAGTCGTCCGATGTAAATGCATCGAATATAATTAATTTGTTGGCGTGTTTTTTATTGAATATGTATTCAGCTTTGTTTAAAAAACGAACATGTGTAGCGGCAACTTCACCAAGTGTTTGTAGCTGTAAACGTTCGAATATCTTCTCTAAACAGTCGTCATTCAGTTGCAATATATTCATTTTTTTCATACTTGGATGCATATCGGTTTCTGGATAATGATATCGAAACGATTTTGGTTTTCCAAATACGTAGTAGAATATCTGTAGGAAAAATATATCAATTAAAATCAATTTAATCTAAAATGTCTTATCTACATATATTTTGGTCTTGTAAAAATGTTTGTACACTTTTTTGGGTAAAATATAAAAATCATGCATTTATTACATATCTTTTACTGTACATTTGAATTCACGAAAAAACTGAATCTGATGTTAGTTTTGCGATACAAATAATTTTCGACACATTTTACAAAAATGTGAATTTTTGTATGGGACCCCTATATGATATCGTAATGACGTCAAACTTTGCACAGACTATTTTTTCACCAAAAAATTACATTCTGAAAGTCTTATTTTTTTGCCGAAATGCATTATATCAGCAAATTTGAAGAAATCTGAATGTAAAGTTGGGGTAACTCACATACAAAATTTTCGACTTTTGGCTCCAAAACGAAAATTTTGTATTGAAGGTACTCCCGATTTGAATTGAAATTTCTTAAAAATTTCGTGATATTCCCATGGGAGCGACGTGAAACGTACGGTTAAAAAACTTGACATCAGCGCCAGTCCCTCATAACTAAAAATGGTATAAATTCGCAATAGATGGCGCTTATAAATCGACAAACACGCTTAGATTTTATTGAGAAAAAAGGAAAAATATTGAAATATTGTGTGACCTAGTGCTTCTCTGAATATAATGGTTTTAAAGTACTATAGAAAATATCAAATTTGATATTTGTTGTTTCGAAATGTAAGAAAATGTTGATTCGTCGGAATAGTGGAAATCGCGGATTTTGGTTTTTAGCGTGAAACACTTCGTGCTTTTTTAATAAAATTGATTTAACAATTTAATAAAGCAATTTTTATTCATTGAAAACATTGGAAGTTAAATATGTTTTGTTATAATTGGTATCAGGTTCGCATAAAACTGATATTTACTTATCAAACGGTGACCAGAACAGCGAAAAAGTGTACGAATTTAATGAAATTAAGGCTAAGTTGGTATGTCTTTCATACAAAGATCATTTAGTTTTTATTCCTTTGCTACATTCCATAGATGAATGTTTAGAATATTTTTCAAACACATTGTAATTATTGATTATCATAATAAAAGAGAACTCGTCAAGCTATTAATAGAATGCTTATGATTTAAAGCATATATATAAATTTATTCACTGATTTTTTTTCGTTTTCATTTTTTCATCAATTTGTGCACCACATGTGCATTAACTAAACACAAAACGTATTTAAGTTTGAATCAAATATATGCACAAATGTCATAGGTTTTAGGTAAACACATAGAATGCACGAGACAATTTTTATTTTATGTATATTTTGACTCAATTTGCGTTATAAAAATTTCAAACATATTTCGCACAAATGCATTATGTTGTGTTCACTGGGATGTCTATATAATGGACGATCGTCCATTCGATTTTCGACAATTGATTTGTGCTGTTGAAATGGCAAATAACACCAATGTACATGTATATACACACAAGAGATAAACCCCACAAATTATTTTAGGATTCCTATTAAAAAATGAATTTGTTAGGTTTCCTTATAAAATCGCAATATTTTAACAGGAATCCTAATAAACTGTGTTGAAACAAAACATGTTTTATTATTTAAAGGTTTCCTAATAAAATGTTGCCATATTATAAGGAAACCTTACAAATTAATATTTTAATAGGAATCCTAAAATGATTTGTCAGGTTTATTTTTTGTGTGTACATTTCACTCAACTAACACAAATGTGACAAACGGATCATTGAGTTTTATTTCGGCACATTTATATATTTTAAATGGATGTCGTCCATTCGATTTTCGACAATTGATATGTGCTGTTGAATATTTCTCATTGTTCTCTGCAACTTAAGCAATATTTCGAGATGAATTTTGAATCATAATTTATTTTGAAATTCAATATATTGGTATACCAAATTGGATTTTAATGTGTGATTTTTTTTATCACATACTGTGGTGGTTTTCTTTTTGCAGTTATCAAAAGGTGATTTTTTAAAAGTACCGTACACGGATCCGTCTCGAAACACGTTCATAATTTGGTGCTGTTCACGCTTACAGTTAAGGTGACATTTTTTTCATGAATTTGAATCAATTAAATTAATTATTTTGTGTTGAATTAAAGCAGCTGCAGTACATATTAGAAATCAAACCAAATCAACTCATTTACTTTGCATGATACAATTTCTATTCATGTTCGGAATAGAATCGGCCTATTGACATTGCACTTCTTATATGTGCCGCTGGAATTGATTGCTGCATTGATCGAAGGTAATTGAGTTATTGTCGCTATTTACAATTTAAAGGTGAATTGATTATTTCGTTTTATTTTATAGTAATCAGCTGCTCATTATATTTGGGTCTCCTGAAAAAACTTAAGACTGGTATCGACTAGATATTTTCTCTGCATCTCAATCTGGTTTAAGATCTTGCAGACGGTGCTACGTACTCATCAATTGGAAGAAACCGTGTTAAAGGCAGGTAAGCCAAAATGTATTTGAAAATTAAAATGGCATGAACTTTGAGCCATTAATTAGAACAATTATCAAGTGACTGAACATTTGATTATTCAATTTTTTTGTAGCACTTCGTAACAAAACCGACTCAAACCCGAGCACAATGGCGAAAACAAGACTCCAAAAGAAAATAGATAAGCATAGATTAAATCAAACTAAATAAAATGTCTTACATCCGTAAGATGAACTTTTCCGCACTGTGATCCACGACATGAAAGAAAACTTAATCTGACATTAGTTTTAGATAAAAATAATTTTCGAAGCACTTTTCTTACAAAAACTACTAGAAATGGAAATTTTTGTATCGGAGCCATGCCTATATGATATCGTAATCATGTGAAAATTTGCAGAGGTTATTTTTTTCACAAAAAGTTAACATTCTGAAAGTTTGAAGAAATTTCAATGCATATTAAGGGTACTTCCCATACAAAATTTCGTTTTAGAGCGAAAAATCCAAAATATTGTTCGGGAGGTGCCCCTAATATTCGTTGAAATGTCTTCAAACTCTCGGAATAGTATTTATGTGTGATAAAAATAACCTGTGCAAAGTTTCAGCTCATTACGATATCATACAGGCATGGCTTCTATACAAAAATCCAAATTTTTTGAATTTTTTGTATGAAAAGTGTTTCGAAAGTTGATTGTATCGCAAAACTAACGTCATATTCGGTTTTCTCGTACCCAAAAACCCCCCAATACACATTTTTGAGTGTTTAAGAATACATTAAATATCACTTTTGGAAGAAAAATTGAATTTTTCCCATGGATGGACATGGGCATCACACCAGACATGACACTTTACCCTGTCAACCAAAGTCGCTCAAAATCTAATGGTTTCTATTCCTCGGCACCCCCAATCATCCTGTGAAGTCAGATTTTGAATTACTTTTCTTGTTTGAAAGTTATCGTGTTAACAAATTTTTCGTACAGGGTACAGCGTACAGGGTACAGGGTACAGGGTACAGGGTACGCACATACATTCGGACATCGAAAAAACGCTGGATTCGTGTTCCCTGGCCCCAAAAACACCCAGAAAACACATTTTTTATGGGTGTTAATTTTTCGACCGATTCCAATACTTTACCTTACACACTAGGTGTGTGCGGAAAAGTAAAAGCCAGTGATCAAACATTGTTCGGTTAACCTTGAACGAATGAGTTTTCCAAAAGAATTCCATGAATTATTTATCATAGACATTCATGGCAATTCAATGAAAATAAAATGTCTTACATCCGTAAGATGAACTTTTCCGCACTATGATCCACAACATGCATTTATTACAAATCTTTTACTCAAAGAATTCACGAGAAAACTGAATCTGACATTAGTTTTACGATACAAATAATTTTCGAAGCACTTTTCATACAAAAACTACTAAAAATGAGAATTTTTGTATCGCAGTCATACCTATATGATATCGTAATCATGTGAAAATTTTTGGAACACACGCACACATCCTTTAATTTAACATAAAATAAGCAAAACGTCAAAATCGTATGAATGATCGTGTATACAAGATTGAAATTATTTAATTGTTCACATATTTACCATCACAAATCCAATTAAAAGGAGATAGATGCTTTGGGCAAATAATTTTATTTCAGCTATTTTGTGTCACACCATCGCTGCAAAGACAATTAGGTGGATTTTTTCAAAAAAATCCGTCTATTGAAATGTTCATTTGTTTTTGCGTTGATCGCACACTGTGTACACTGTACAAAGTGATGAAAGTCTTTCTATTGATCTCACTGATGAATATAATATGGTGATTGACAACTCAAATATAGATATAGCCGCTCAGTTTAAAAACTGTTCTCACTTTTTTTTTGAAAATTGTGATGGATTACAATCACAAACAAATCGATATTTTGGCTGAAGTAAGTAATGCAGATTGAGGTTATGTTTATAACTCATTTACATTTTTATTCATATTTCAGAGCATTGAAAACTTTCTCAAATCCAATGACAATGCCAAAATATTGAAAGAACAAAAGAAACTGGGCTATTTGAAACCAAAAACCGAAAATGAACTAAGTGCTCTGCTGGTTTCGTTCATTTTTGAACGATACTCAATGTATCCAACCGAGGAAGAAACTATCATGGTGTGCAAGGCGGTACTTTGCATTTTTGGCGGTTTTAAAGGCGGAATCGTAAGAATACTTTAAAAGATTTGTATTTTTTGTTTAATTTTTGATAATTTGATTTTCTTAGGGTGGTTTATACAATGCCAAAAAGAGACGAGGTGCGTTGTACAATTTAATTCAATATTATCGGCGAAAAAATAAAAAACTAACTGCTGAAGTTAGTTTCTGTGAAGCTACTGTGATTGATTTGAGTGATGAACAAAAAGAAGAACTCAAAAATTTCTTGAAAACGTGTTGTTTGCCTCGTGATCTACAATTGATTAAAACAAAGTTGACTGAATCAGTGTCTTTCTGCAACTATATGATCACAAAGTCATTCGATGACTACAAGCTGATTTGGACTATGTGTGTCCAGAGCTGGTAATTTTCATACCATTTTTTTAAAATCTATCAGTATTAATTGGACTTTGTTCAAAGTTTAATTGATACAGGTTTTATTCGACTTCGAAACTATGTTTGAAGAAATCGGTACCAAAAATCTTGTTAGTAAATGGCCGGATGTGCAAGAAATTCCGTACAAAGATTATGAAAAGCGTATTGAAGACAAAAAATATCCGATCGCAAAGAAGTCTGACGATGTTTACAATTTCCTCACATTTTTCAATTATTCCAACTCACATGGCTTCATTTGACATGGCTGTCAATTCCTTTTTGGTTTATAGTGCAGTCAGTTTTCCAAACCTGTTCGCTTGATAAATGCATAAAAAACACTGGATTTCATTGCAGGACCCAAACAAAGATCCAGTTGAAATGATTCAAAGTGAAAATGAACACCCATACTTCATTATCATTGCTTCACAAGAAAATGACGAAATGAAGTACTACATTGATTTGGAAAAGCGGATTATGAGCGTAAGTTTGAAAATAGGACAAAAATTGAATATTTTTGCAGCCTTACATTTTCTTCATTGAAGCAGTCGATTTTTTTATAAAATTGCACAAGCTATTTCGATTGCCATACAACTCATCAATTCAAAATTTAATGTTCTTTTTGGAATTTTTTGGTTACGGCGTGATTGAAGCAAAGGATCATCCTAACAAGTTATTATTAAAATACTTGCGTTACCTTTATTTTGAATTAGTAGTTTAAAGAATTATTCATATGTTCAAATGTGAGTGATAAAACCAAATATAAAAGGCTGTTTTTCCCTTTTTAAACATATTTTCTCAGTTAATAATATCCTAAAACTTTCTTTTTCGCCATAGACACAATAATTATTCTTAATTTAAAAGAAATATTTATCAAAAAGGGGTTTTTATGAAATAAATAATGTATGCGTAAATTCTGTTTGTTTCGATGTGTATTTTTTTTTTTTATTTACAAATCTTCAATTATGACGAAAATCTTGCCATTTGTATATTTTTTTTCGAAACTCTTACAAATCGTAAGTTGTTTAATATTAATGACTTTGAAATTTTTAGAATGCAACGCAGTTTTTCTTATTTCAATGCAACCTAGCGAACTAACAAATCTTACAAGCCTGTAATCGTTACAAAATAAAAAATATTCATCATTTGAACGTAATACATAAACGATTTCGGATATTTTTTCGTTATGAAAAATCAATAATCCCTTTCTGTACATCTGACCATTATATTTTAGATATTCAAATATAAAAGATTCTTTGATATCAAAATTCATGACTTGCTCTCGCTGTATAAACGTTTGGTATGTTTTATATTCCGCGTCTCTTGTTCATTGTAATTTTTTTTTTTGATGAATCGAAAATGTCACCAAAAGTAGATTGTGTTTGGACACAAATATAAGCTTGGTGTGTCTCAGCCATTGTTTTCGTAATATTGACAAAATTATTCGTTTTTCTAGCTACACCCGTGAAGAATTTATTTTTTGATTCGTATCTCATCATCCAACTGAAGCAAAGTCGTCCCATTTCCCGAATGACTCTAGAGTAATGAGTTGCATGGTGGTGTTTGCGCTTTAGAGGTTTTTTAAATACACGTATCATACCAGATGGTTACTTATGCATTGAGTCAATTTTTCAAGATCTTCATCGTATAGATTGGGCGAAAACACAATCCGCATGCATTCCAAAAGAGATTCCATAATTGGCCAAATGGTTTTAAGTTTATTTTGCTTATCGTTGAAAGATTAGATGAGATTATTGGAACGTTCAATCCACAGGCGAGATGACTTATTTCGTGAATTTAATATTCCATAATTAAAATCTCGCAATCTTCTAATCAAATCACCCTCATTTGCAATTTTGTTACGTATCATATAATTAAAAAAACTCATGCAAAAAATATGGAATAAATCCTTCTAGAACGTCATGCATTATATCGGCATTCAAATTGGAGCATACATGAAAGTTGGGCAATTCATTAAGTAAACAGTTTTATCGTACACCTTGAGTCTCTTTCAATTGAAGTTCAGGATTGATATTTAATCTGGCGATCTGTTCATCGTACGAGGCTTTTGTACATATTTTTGTTGAATCTTCCAAAGAAATTTTTTGAGTTTCTCTTTTTGAACAGCAACAGAAACGACAGCAATATTCGGCATTAAATCCTCCGGCGAAACCACACAAGATATGTGCACCAAGATTATCACAGCAAACATCAAATAGTACGATTTTCAAACGTTTATCTTCACCAATGTCAATTCCTCCAATTTTACTGATTTTGTTCAAGTCGCGAATAATTTCAATTATAATATTAATGAAGTCACGCGTGATAATCAACCTGTTCACAACAACCTGTTTCTTTAAAGTTGCTGGAGTTGCACAATGCGACCAAAAATATATTGTTTAATCTGGAGGCAAATTTAGCAGGCAGATTCCGGATCCGAAAATATACACCAAGAATTTTGTATATAGTGGCTTTGGATTTTAGACCACAACACGCATCAAACTCGTCTATCCCAAGCTGTATGACAATTGAGTTTTCAACATCAATTTCACAATTTTTGAAACGATTTCCACAGCAAAAATCATCGTATATTTCCATAATACAATTCCACTTTTGGGATGGCTTAGATGAAATATTATTTGGCATTGCTCGAGCGAATAACTTTTATTCATTTCATTAATCATAAAATTCCACAAACACGATTTACACTACAAATTGTTGAGAAATGCGCATTTAATTTTACTTTCACTTTATAAGCACATCACGTTATGATAGAAATAGTTAAAGTAAAATGTCAGCCATTTTTAATTGTCAGTGACAGTCAATAGCTTTTGGTATTTCAAGGAATGACACGTGGCAACACTTTTATGTTTTGAAGTGAAACAAATATTTATATTATGAAGAAGTATTATTTGAAATGTAGAAAATATTTATTTTAAATTCTAATGCAATTTACTGGTTCATACTTTGTTAACTGTCTGTTATTGTGCATTACACAATTAAATAAAAATCTAAACATGAGAAGAAAAAAAAAGTTGCCATATTAGTCACTAGCTGTAGATTTGAACACTAAATCAACTATTTATTTTCGAAATAAATTTGGTTTTAACTGAATAAATGAAATTATTTAAGTTAAAAGGATCACAGAATGAGAAGATAGATTTACGAATGTTTTTTAAATTTACACGAAGAAATTATGAAATTCCATATTTTTAATTCTATTGTAAAATGAGTGCGTATTCAAAACGATGCTAATACTTGCAATCATGAGTATTACGATTGATCCCAATACTGGTATTATAATGTTATTACCAATCAAGTACTGGTTTTGAGTATTAGGTATCATAATACTGTAATATTATATGGCACAACTATAGATATAAGTGTGTAGATTTACAGTATTACGTCACAGTGAGAACTTCGAAGTGTTTTGTACTTATTAAATAAAAATAAAAAGTCTTACTCTGTGAGACAAACTTTTCCGAGCAAAATAATTATGTTAAAACAAAAGATTAAAATTAGGCTAAACATTTGTTAAATAATATGGTATTGCGTCTGTCAACAATTAAAAAACAAATAAAACGTGTAACCAACCTATTTCTTTTGTTGTTGTTTTTATCAAACTATGGATGTTTCGCTGTGTTCTAACACATCAAATTTATTGAAATTAAACAACATGGGATGCGTGGATAGATAATAATAAAATAGTTTGAGTTTGACGTTTCCAGTATGTCATAAAAAGTGTTATATGGTGATGACAGCCAACTTCATGCTATTTGAGCATACAATGTTTGACATCTGTGTTGCAAACCAAACCGTAAAATTATTATAAAGTTATTTTTTTAATTAAATTCGATTAAATTACACCGATTTTGAGGAGAATAAAAATAAGACATGGAAAAGTTCTGCTACAACTGCAACTCGGGCAAACATTTATCAAGAAATTGTGATCAGAATCAAAATAATTCATGTTCTCCTGTTTGTTAAAATGTTTGCGCTTCAGAGTATTCACATTGGGATTCGTGTTCAATACGATCGATTCATGTTTGATGTCTATGCGAATGGTGCCATTTTAATTGACCCGTTGTCAGCAATATTATGTGAGTAATAGAATTTTTCAAATCACAGTGATTACATTCATAATCATTATTTAATATTTAGTACGGCCGATGAATATTGATACAAATGCAATCAATGCCATATCAATGGAATCACCCAAAGCAAGTACAAAGTGAGTGGATATGTCGACCGCAACAAAAATTGTGGAGCTCGGATTCATGGGAACGCAGAATGTGACAGTTCAAGGAGAAAATGTTTCTCATTCCCCATTCGCATTACAATGTCCGAGCTTGGGTGTACAGAAAAATGTACAGAAACATATTGATGTATTTACAGATTTACACTTTCAACGATCGATCACGTGTTTATCAACATAATGGAGAAATTCGATAACATCCCATGTATGTTCAAAATTAGCAAAAAAAATCCAGATGAACGATCGCTACGTAATTTCCTCAAGTGGAATTGTAAAAATCGACACTCAAAAGGAACAATTACCATCAAAACGACCGAACTCTTTGGATATCCAAGTGCAGGCTGGTGGCGATAAGGGTTTTAAAGTAATCCTATACAAATTTGGTCGATTTGTGTTCGACGTTTATTCAAATGGTGCTGTTTTGATCCAATGAAAGACATATTGGGTAGTTATATTTTCAATTAAAATTTCATTCAATAGTATTTAATTTTTGTAATAATAAATATTGTATATTTTACAGAAACAGTTTTGGCTGTGGATATTTCGGTCTCAGTGGATACGAAGCCAGCGATTCTTCAAACTAATTTATGTTTGAAAACATCTTCTATTTGATTCATTTATTTTTTATAAGATTCTAACAAAATAAACAAACTTCAGTTTTCATAGATTGACAAATATTTTTTGTTATTACAAATTTTCCAATAAAATTAAAAACGAAATAAACTATATTTATATTATTACATTACTAGACCAGTCTAGAAAATAAAGAGTTTTTTGTATTAAAATGCACAATTCTGATTAGGAAAATACCGTAAAAACATGAAAATATAATGAAGACATTTCAATGAAAATTGGCGTACCTCTAATAGAACTTTTTTTAATTTTCTGCTCAAAATTGATAATTTTGTATGGGAAGCGTGCTCAATTTTGATTGAAATTTCTTCAAACTTTGGTAATGAGGCAATTTTTTGGCATGATAAAACTATATCCACAATAGATTGCCAAATGTCGACACACACCGATATTAATTACACTGTCCTAGTTAGAATAGTTTCAGTGCCCCATATGGGGTCAAATCTTACAAAGTCGATTTTACACTTTTTTGGTACTGAATTTTTAAAAAAGGTGAATAAGAAAAATATCAATTCTAAGGTATTTTTGCATGCTGATTCCGAATTTCGGGGTTTCAGGTCAGAAAAATCATATCTTTGGGGTTTTTGACCCCCCCACCCCCTTAAGGAGTGGGATGACTTGGAGGGCAGGGGTCCTAATATTTTTGTTTGATGGGCTACCTTTTGCCATGATTTGGGATTATAAGTTTCGGAAGTTTGGTTTTCCTTTTTCCGTGATGACTTTTGGCAATCAAATGGTTGCATATTGTTCAGCATTCAAAGCCCTCTGATCCTCTAAAGACATGGTATCAATATGGCCCACAACACTGTAAAATAATGCGGTCCACTTTCTCCCTATCACTTCACGAACGAACAACTTTTGTTGGATTGTTTTCATGTTTGAAGACTCAGAGAGTCGACTGAGTTTTTCTTTTGGGTCCAAAGCACTAGAATCATGTCTTGGCTACTATTGCGATCGCGCAGATGTGTTTTGGTGATCCTCTGTTTAGTTTACTTGGAGATTTCTTAGCACCAAATAAAAGGTTTCAATTTTTGAGCAATCGTCGAATTATGTGGTTTGAAGGTACAGATTGCTAGGTGATTGTGAAATATTGAATGTATGCCGTGGAATGATATGCCCAGACATGCCACAATTTAACTGTAAAAGAAACAACGATCCAAGTTAATCAGTATGTGTACACCAGCAGAGTGTTTGCAGCAACATCAGTTTTCGGAGGACCATCGCGCGATTGATCTCTGTGGCTAGCACCATGACCGAAGCCAGATCATGCCCGTAACTAACATTACCTCTAATGCGTATTCCGAGTACTAAACAAAGTTTGTGACAATATGGCCGTCACATTTTGGCAAAATCATAATTTTTAAAAATGAAAATTCTTTGTTTTGTTTTGTAGTTTCCGGTAGTTTCGTGAGATTTACTCCACAATATTCAAAAATATTAAATTAATAAAAAATGAGGTGGTTGACATGATGTGGACAGAAAATCTCACAAAATTAAAAAACAAAAGATTTTTTATTTTCAAAAATGTAAAAAATTAAAATCTATTTATTTCTACTGTTTTATTTTAACAGTTAACGCAGTTTAATCGATTCATTATGATTTTGCCAAGCTGTGACAGCCCTATTGTCACAAACTTCGATTAGTACTCGGAATACGCATTAGAGGTGTTGTTAGTTACAAGGTTTATATAGGAAATCCTATACCATGATCGGGCTTCGACCATGACGATGGAACTCCGCAAACCAGTTGTATACAGTGTCAAGGCATGGTACTTCCTTCCCATACCCCAACTTAAGTCGGAAGTAATGTTCTTGAGTAGAGAGCCCTCTCTGAAAATTTAAGAAAAAATCGTTCGAAATTTTTTTCTTTGAAAATTTCATTTTTTCTGTATACTGATTTGTTTGACTGGCGCCGTAGCCACACTACAAAACTAAAATTCATTCTGTAAAAGCTATTGTTCATTAGAAATGTCACACTTTACGAATATGACAATGGTTTGCATCGGGCAACACTAAATATTGCCAATTCTCAATAATTAAGGAGCTACCTACGTATTTACTTAAAATAAACAGCGATCAATATAATAATTAAATTTGCATTTAAAACTTCTTAATAAAAAATCCGAAAAGATTTAATTTTAATCATAAATATTTGGAACAAATCTTCAGTTCAAATATTAAAACAACATGTAAAATAATTTATTTGAATTCTTTTTATTAATTGTCATCGATTTTACTGAGCAGAATATTGTTGCTGTGATAGAAACAATATATACACACACAAGCATAAATGTGATGACGCTCAAAATGGTAAGTATTCATCAGATACGAAGCTGAGCAGTGCACGCCTGTATTGTTTTTGTCGCAAAAACAATAGTCTGCTCCGTAATATCAATGACAACTAATAAAATGAATTGAAGCAAATAATTTCAACTATTATTCTAATATTTTAATTCAAGACTTTTCCCAACTATTCAGGAATAAAATTCTAGGTATAAGATTGTATATTTTCTATAATCGATACTTTTATTATTTCACAAAATACACACAAATCACAACTAACCTCAATATAAACAAAAATTGACATAAAACTCAATTTATCCGAAGTCTCAACCGTTTTTGAGATAAATTTTAGTTCAGATTTTTTCCGCTCAAATATTTAAGTGCTTAACATATATCACTTTGGCATTTGAGCGGAAAAAATGCATACTAAAATTTATCCCAAAACGGTTGAGACTTCGGATAAGTTGAGTTTTATGTCAATTTTTGTTCATATTGAGGTTAGTTGTCATTTGTGTGTATAATCTACTTTCAATTCCACTAATAAAATAATTATTTTATTTTCATACTTTTGCTAGCGAAAAGTTAGGAACGAACGAACGAACACCTTACGAACAATCCGAACATTTTAATTTCTACGAATGAACGAACGAACGAAAGAACAAAGTAAACATGTTTTTTGCCTACGAACGAACGAACGAACGTTCGTTGACAGCTTTGTTCACAGCTAACAAAATGACGTATATTCTCTCAGTCACGTTTCAAATGACGTATATTTTATTTTCACAAACTTATTTTTTCGGCACTTCATATCGATCCATATAGGTGAAATTAAAAAATTTTTGTGACACTTTGGGTACTTTACTGGTAAGTAACGGTGTATTTGAACTCTCAAGTATTTGAAGTAGAAGCAATTATTGGTCGTGAAGTCATAAGTAAAAAAGGAAAAGTACGTATTAAAATCAATTTTTATTCACTATTCTATTTATAAGTTATTAATTCTGTTTTCGATTATTAATACTATTTTAGAGGAAAACATGAAATTGCCACTTTCGCAAATCTCTTGTTGATAGAAGTCGATTCGCAAATTTGTTTATATCCTTTTGTACTCTTGGAACTTAAAACCAGTGCAAATGTTCTCACCATCCCTGCGACATGACAGTGTATTGCAAAAAGTGACATGGTGGCGCCATGTACAACATGGTGGTGAAAGAACAAATTTTCATGTAAGAGCATGTACGACCACATTATTGATGTTAGTTGTTATCAACTTGGATGAAATAATTTGTGGTCGCAAATGCAAAATGTGCGTGGTCGCAAAGAGTGATCATAAAATTTATCTATTTTCAAAAATAAAATGTTTACAATTAGAAAATTCCTTGCGATTTCATCATTTTTGTATTTAAAATTTATTTCGTTTAAAAAAAAGTAGAAGAAAAAACAAATCGTCTATCACAGTGTGGTCGCAAATACGTTGTGTGGTCGCACATGCAAAGTTTGTTCTTTCACCACCATATTACAGGTACATGGCGCCACCATGTCACTTTTTTCATGTCGGGGGGATGGTTCTCACATTCACTGAGTAAGGCTTCTTTGGTGTAACCAAATGTGAGAGGACTTCCATAGCAAGTCCTAAAAACATGTGTCCAAATCGTCAAATCCTTTGAATAAAAATTTCAAGCCTTTTGAATACCACATTCCGTATCTTAAAAATATTTGCCAATTCTAGGGATTTAAAAAATAAAAAAAAATCCATATACTCAACGCATTCACAACGATCCACACATTTTACATTCATACATTAATTGTTCTTATTTCTATTTTAAAATTAGCTCTATTTCTATTTCTTATAGATAGTTTTTTCTTAAAACTATAAACTTCTTTTCTTAGATTTTGGATGTTTCTTCGTTGACCCAGTGTGACATGTAAAATATGACATGTTTGCGTACAAAACCCTTTTCAATAGCATCTATAAATAAAATGCGGCAGCCTAAGTTTTGTCGGCTGCGATTAACGTTCGACTTGCTTAGCGTATAATTTGTTTTGATAAAATCATAAAATCCATGTGAGTGTATACACTTTAAAAGATGTTGTATGCGGTTTCAATTAGTCGAATTACAAAAGTTTTTGATTATGATAAAATGACGTTGCTTCGGAAAATCACGAGAATAGCGCAATGGATCCATATACATAAAACAAGTGGCAAATGGTTTTAAAAAAGAAGAACAAACATACACACACACGCACACACCTACACATCGACTGAATATCAAACAACATTTGACAAGACTTCTCGCACTAGGAGAGCACACACAGTATTTATGGAACAACATACATACGAAACAACCATCAAATTTGTTAAAAAGAGCATCAAGTGTGTATTTAGTTTTGAGTGGCGTATGTTAGAGTAAACGTTCAAGAGATAATGGCATAAAAGGACCTCAATAAGTAATTACAGCAATATTGTACAGCATGCCATTCAAAGTGGCGCGCGTGTGTGTGTATGGATGTCTGTATAACAAAGTGTAGATTATGGCAAGCAATGAGTCTTAAATTTTATACAAAAATAATAAAATTTAAACTTTATTTCATTAAAGTTTTGTCTTACATAAAAGCGTAAATGGATACGGTTAATTAGGCGAATAGACAGATGTGTACGCGTGGGGGCCGTACGCATACGATGTGAATGGGTTACATGCCACACGATAGTTGTTTCGCTGTCGAACGACTTGAGTGGAACGCAATAAATATGACGAAGATGTTATATTTAAGAGCGCCGTCTGTGTGATGACTTTGTCCAACTTCTATCAAATATCGCATATCCAACTTCTTTTTCTCTCTAAACGAAAACAACAATAGCAATAATTGAGTATCAAAACAAACAAAAAAAGCGGATGGTTTCTACCGCACCATGCAAACTAGAGCGTTAGTAGCTACATCGAATTAAATAATGGCTTGGGCACTGTTTTCAAGCAATGCAATGTGTACCGTAATCTTTGGACTCTTCTTCATTGCAATTAATCCACTTTCTCGCCATTAGAGGATTTTTTATGACTTTGATCTCGTCGCTTTGCAGACATTTATCGGTGAAAAAGGTTACAGTCAATTAGAAACTTTGGCAATAACATATAAAATCGCTTTCATAGCATACGCACACGCACACGCAAACACTTTTTTCTTTACAGTTCCGTTCGACCGTTGTTGTTGACTTTTTTCAACTGAACTTTTAAAACTTTGAGTTGGAATGAATTTTAATTTTATTACTCATCCAAATACTTTTTTTTATCATAGCGCCATGTAATCATCATCATGATGGTGACGCATACATGCATGTCAGTTTCTTTTTTTGTTCAAAAGCTTGAATTCACTAGAATTTCCAATTGGAATTATGATGTTTCGATAGAAAGGAAGCACTTTTTTTGGTTTCGAATAACATTGTCTTTCATTTTAAATCAACATCTATTGAAAACAGAATATTTATGCCTTCTTATTCCTTGTCGTTGTTGTTGTTTTAAGAATTCATCTCATCGTATTACCGTTTATGAATCAGACGTGGACGTGTTTTTTTCTCTTTTGCTTCAGCGAATCGGGACAATGAAAACTAACACACTAGCGAACATACATGTATAGATTGTAATGCGGCACACCATGATGTATAATGAAAACAAAAGATCGTCTCATAAACAACAATCTACCAAGACGTTGTTATGGAATGAACGAGTATTTTGTATGAACAATGCCACGAAATATGTGGAAGTGTTAAAAGACTCGACGACAATAAACTAAAACATAATACATCGTATACGAATGAGTGTTTAATAAAAAATAGAGGGAGAGAGAGAGCGAAAGAGAAAAATCCGAAGAAACGACGAGAGGATGCAGCATTTTTGTTAAATGTGCTGGATTTGGATCAAAACGAGCTTTGTCTATATCCAGCGTGCAATTCAAAGCCGAACGGCAAGCGCAAAAGAGTGCAGAGCAAGAGAAAAGTACCGTCAAGTAAATAAGAATACTGTGGACAATGTATTTAACTGCATTTTAGTTCATTCATCTACAAAATCTCTGTACAAGGAAGAAGAAAATTCAGCGAGTTAATTCTTTGCTCTTTCTTTCATCCATTAGAAATATGATAACCGCTTCACACGCATGACTTACTCGCATGCACACACACATACAAAATATTCGATTTTCTATGGTTTTTTTGTAGCTCGTATGTGTTTTTTTGTCCTTGGTCATTGTCTTTGGCACATAGTACACACATTTTGATGGAGCTTTTGTTCCGTGATGTTGCATGTTATTTCAGTTCATTCTTCATTGAATGTCTCTGGAGAGCAATTGACAGATTTGCTGTTTGCTTTTCATTTTGTTCCATATTTTTGCTTTGCTTTTCGTTTTTCTTCTTCTTCGTATGTGGGTGTGAGTCGATTTGAGTGTGTGTGTGTGTTTGCTTTTGCCGGATTCATGCGGATACTCTTCTATTTACATTACACGATATTCTTTATATTTTATGTGGCACTTTCTTTTCATTCGTGTGCTTTTTTTATTCGTTGCCACAGCCGCGTGCACGCTCTCTCTCTCTCTCTTTCTCTCGCCGCCACTTTTTTTATGGTGGCTAAATTCATACTCATTGCACACAATACACATCTATATGTATACTGGCAGCAGCTCTTAACATGCTATGCACTGCTTTTCATCATAATTTATGAATCTGAATACGAGTAGTAAAAAAGGAAGAGGAATCACACATAGATTACAATTTATTGGAGTGAATATATGTGTGTATATGTGACAATGTGTTTTTGCGTGCCTGTTAAACACATCTCGTCTTATTACATTTTTTTTATATCACTGGAATATCATTGTCTTTTGTCTTTGCGTTGCACATTCATAACGCGCTCAATGCTTGTTTTTTGTGTTTTCGTTTTCAAATTCTCACACCAATTCGGCTACAATTCGCCGAAAGGCCATTACTATATAACCAAACATATTAACATTTGGTCGTCATCATTGTACAAAAATACATGTATGAATCCCCCACACACACACACACACGTCAAATGTGTGGTGCCGTTGATATAGTTGGTTATATTGTTATCCTCTTGGTCGTCGCGCGCGCAAGAGAATTCACATTTGGCTTTAAGGCAAACAACCCAATAAAACTACTGTATTTCATCCACTAAATATTACATTTTATGCGAACATGAAAAAGTTATATGAGACTGCGTCGTCTGAAGATTCGAAAGCTCTTTCACATGCTCGAACCGTACCAATTAAAAGTGTAATTTAATTACACGATATTACGTTAATAAAATTCCATTAATAGACTCATTTCCAGTCGTTTTGCTGATGATTTAATAAATGATTTACGAGCCACCAGGTCAAGTATAATGTGAATGAGAATCAGTGTTAAAACAATCACGCAGTTCAAATATTTATGTTTTTCTACGTCGGTTTTTTTTCTCGTTTCATTTCGATATTAAAAATATACTTTCCAAATGCAGCTGTCTGCAGTGTAACGCGAATTATTTGTCTCCTTTTTTATGGATGGAAGCGAGAGAATGAAGAAAATATACATAAAAAAGTCTGTAGAAGAACAGCTTATACTTATCATTCGCACTCTCTGCAGAAATTGTTGTCAGCAAACTGATTTGGATGATTGTGCAACGAAGGGTGGAAGGGAGCAAGGGATAAGATCTGTTCAAATGTGGTTTTGTTCCATTCCGTTGTTTGAGGCTCGCTAACAAACATTCATATATGAATATGCATGCTCAATGCTCATTGTGCGATACGAAATACAAGATTTGACACAAGTGGCACTGAGTGAGAGCTCTATGATGCTGATGAGTATGTGAATGTGAATTGTCACACTAAATGGTGATAACAATGGACTCTCGGTGAGTGTCTTTTATATGCGTTATCTCGATGACATCCATAAGATGTTATTGCTTTACAAATTTCAATGATGCCTTTCTATTTGCCTTTTTTATGCTTTGCCGCTCTTTGCCTCCCGCTCTCCTATCTTTCACTTAGTTTACTTATATCATCGATTGGCATATATGATTTATATCGGAGATGAGTTTTTTTAGACGACAATGAATATTTGAAGTAGATCCTAAACAGATCATAGACTTTATTGAAATCCGTTGGAGACTTATTTTTCTTTTTTAACATGCTTTTATCACAATTTCACCACATATATTAGTCTCTGGAGACACTTTTTGCTGGCAATTTATTTACATATTGAAAAAAGAGTTGAATGCTTTTTCATAAAAAAATCAATCTGAATGAAGCAAGTTTTCAGACGGTATACCGTTTTATAAACTTTTACAAAAGGAAATGTGGCCAATAGAAAGCCAAATATTCAATTTAAAACTCAACATCGATTTTAATAACAAACAATTAAAATCGAATTGATTGTTTGGTAGATTTCTAGCAGATGATATTATATGTAAATAAATTTTATACGAAAGGAAAATTATTGACATGGTTTACCGTGGATTTTTTCTTTAACAAAAAACCCTAGCAAAACGAAAGAATTTTCCAAAAGTCCATTCTACCTAGTCTTAACTCCATTTCGAAAGAAGAGGTCTTTAAACTCGAGAAGTTTATACATCGCCACGAGAGGCAATAATATATGACGGCCTAAGAAGAAAACAATAACATACAGAA
>NW_022197577.1:2838307-2885203 GCF_009176525.2 Contarinia nasturtii
TTTTGCAGAATATTCTGTATGTTATTGTTTTCTTCTTAGGCCGTCATATAATCTCTGGTCTGATAAAGTATGAAAAATAAGTTGTTAATGAAGGAAAATTTGCATTAATTTATTGGTGAATAAAATTCGACTTATTGTAAATATTTTTTAAAAATTTTAATGACATTATTTTGTTCTTAGACGGATGATAAGTTAATAAATACGCTCATGGGTGAGAATTAAAGTGGCCGCGAGAACAACTGTTCAATGAAATTCTACTTGATTCGAATTGTGGACTTTTTCTATTTGTTGTGAATACTACGTGTGCAAAGTTTTACGACGATATCTCCACGTTAAGTCGAGCCTAATTCCTCTATCGAAAATTTTGCCTGAAAATGTATTTTATTTTCATCCAAATCACTTGAAACTTCTCCAGTCGTTAGTTTATGGTCGAAAATGACGACCTCAGTTCATTTTGAGTGGATGTGGTTGATTGAAGTTGTGTTTAAATTAATCAAAAGTGCTATTTTTCAAGAAATTCACATAATGACCGATAGAGGAATTAGGCTCGACTTAACGTGGAGATATCATCGTAAAACTTTGCACACGTAGTATTCACAACAAATAGAAAAAGTCCACAATGCGAATCAAGTAGAATTTCATTGAACAGTTGTTTTCGCGGCCACTCTAGTGAGAATTCTGAGTTTTGAGAAAGTTTCATCGAATAAACGAAGTGACTTTTGTTTAAAAAAATATTTCAAATTCGGAGATATTCGACGTATAATGTATAATAACCATTTTTCAAGGTGTTTTCGTAGAATTGACGTAGGACATTCATACGCAGACATTATACTGCGTTATACTGAGATATTTTCAGCCAGATATCGTCAGGAGCTGAAATTGAGTGAAAAGTGAAAACCGGTGAAAACAATAGTAGTGTTTGTTATGGTTATAATTACACTTACAATCACTATAACATTCACTTTTATTGTTTTCACTCCATTTCAGCTCCTAACGATATCTACCTGAGCTGATTCATCTGGCTGAAAAATATCTCAATATAATGTCTGTTCATTCAGAATAACAGATACGGTTTGAATTGTTTCAGAAAATGGTTTTCTCGAATTTATTTGAATTTTTTGAAGTCACCACAAAATTTCAATTCATTTTTCTTTTCCACAGCATTGTAATTATGAATATTAGAAATAAAGTCGAGTTACGTGAAAATATCCAGGAACTTTAAAAATGTTAATTACAGACCGTGTTATTTGTTTTACGCATAACTCGAACGATTAAATAGAGTATATAAACACCCAGCAATGGCACAGTTTAGATGTATTTCGACGTCGCCATTATATTAAGTGAAACGATGAAGCAGTTTTTATTTGCGGTATTTTTGTCGATTTTAATATTTGATGGGGTGACTATTCAAAATTATCAATAATTCTTGCTGTATTTTAATGGAAATTTTTTGGTTCTTCTAATGTATTAGGTCATCAAAGAATCTATGGGACAAATAACCTTTAAGAGAGTCATCAATGAATTTGTCGATAAAGTTCAACCAGTGACTGCTGCTAATAAAAATGCTGCTGAAACTGAGTATAATCGACTTGCGGCCTTAGATACTCATAGCATGCAATTCCTCAATGCAAAAAAAGCTTTCAAAAAGGCCAACAAAGAAATAGATAGAGATTGGGGACATGAGTTGACAGTGCTATTCAAACCATATCCAGTAACTGACGCAGTTAGAACTGCATTTGAACCGCTTACAATCCCTGATCAGGTGAAAACTCACGTACAAGGTCTGGCCAATCTTACGTCTACAAAGCATAAAACTGCAATAAACAAAGTAATCAATGAGATTTTTGGTATTCAGGAGAATTTAAATACCTCATGCAATCAATTATTAGGAAATCTTCAATCTGACATGGGTATCAACTCTCTAATTCAATCTGATATTGTATATAACAGTTGGCATACTGAAGTTCTTAATAGTGATCTTTTGACTATAATCACATATAATATACCAATCATGAAAAGAAAAAATACATGGTGGCGAAATAGATTCGGAAACTTGGTGACGGCAGTAAATAGCGCGAGAAATGCTTTCTCCGGTGAAACAGATTCAATTATTCAAAAATTGAATAATAATGCAGATCCAAACCATGTAACGAGCATCTTGAAAAATTATAAAAAAATCCAAACTACCTACAAGAAAGCTCTTGAAAAAATCAACCAAGTTGTAAATGAATATTTTGGCCTACGATATGCTTTTATCGATATTTTAATGGGAGATAGAACTAACTGCGATCTATTCAGAAAAACTGAAAAAGAAAAAGAAACACTTCAACTCTTGTAATAAAATATTCATCTGGGTATTTCAAACAATTCAAATTTGTTCAACATTTATATGATAACATGCAATTTGAATTTTTAAATAAAATATCGAATAAAACAATTGATTCAGTTTTCTTTATTTATTGCATCTTATTAACATTTTTAAAATAAATATCAATAGCTCAGCCTTCAAAATGTGTTGTTGAGAACAAAAACACACATATTCTAGCTAAAACTTGACGTCATCCGGTTTAATTTTTTGTTTTAAACGAACATTATCTTCACAGAACGAACAATTTTGTCGGCTTTTGTGTATAAATACATTTAATAGAAGCTTGAAATAATTTTATGCATCTACATTCAATAAGCTATCTTGAACACCATCGAAAAGAACATTTTTCATTTCAATAAATTGTGAAGGCGAACAGGTCTATTCAGATTTTCTTCGGGAAATAAAGCCGAGCCACAAAGTGCAAGCTAATTTTCAAGATGAATTGGTTTATTTGAAGAGATAAAATTCATACGTCTGTAGTGTGTGTGTGTGTGTGTGTGTGTGCACTGTGCAGTGTGCTTGGAATCACTTCAGAAGCATCATAATAATTTTCAATTTAAAATGCACTGTGCCGTTCCTTTTTTTCACTCTTTACGCGTGTGTTTGCATCGTTTCTATAGTTTATCTTCGTTTGCTGTCAAACATGATTGCAGATAAGATTCAATGCTCGAATACTGTTCGTTCCAATGATTTTTGTTATTGATGTATGTATATATGAGGTTGGAGGTTGAATGGCTGAAGCAAAGCAAAGCGGAGCAAAAAAAAAACTACATACCAGTAAAAGTATAATCCTTGATTTTCTTTTGGATCTCTGGGTAAATAACATTCCATTTCAATTGTGGCATTGCATCGTCAAAAGATGTTGTTGATGACATAGATATATCTGCTAGAAATGCATGTTTGTGGATTCATAATACCCGAAGTACGTTCACTGCGTATTTGCATAAAAGACGAGAGTCGAGATTGAGTTTCAATGCGACCATTGACGCAAATTAATATGGTCACAATCACTTTGGGTTTCGTTTGTTCCAATGCATACGCTTTTGGCGTGCATTCTTGAGCATTAGGCTGATGCTGAATGGAGAACATCCAACAGAGTAGTGTGCACCATAGATAAAATGTCGTATGGTTTTTTTTTCTATCTTCATTTTAATTCATATTAAATCCATATTTCATATGCGTTTGTGGTTAAATTTCAGTTGCATATGTGGAGAATTCAGTTGAATAGCTCATTTCAAACCATCATCATTATCAATTCACACAATCTGGTTGCCACTTTTTTACTCTCTTTCTCTTTCGCTCTTGCTTCGTATCACACTCCCTTTCAATGCCACATGACACTCTCTGTTCCTTCAATATTATGCCAGAACATGCAGATTTATCTCTATCTCTCGAATTGAAAAGAAAATTGCAAACGTAAAAACAAAAGAATCATTCTTTCAGCCGTAGCTGGGAGAAAAACGAATGTTGAAAAAGTAAAGGTTTGGTTTGCTTTTTATCGTATATTTACTATTACACGTTTTTTTTTTCTTTGCTCTGTCGTGTGCTCCAACTTTTGCTCTTACTTGCAAAAGCCCAAAGATGGCAAAAAGTTGCAAGCGAGGAAAAAAGTTGACATGAAGGAAAACAAATAGAACACATTGAAATCAAAATGTGAGGAGAGAGTGCAAAATAAAACTGAAACAATTGCAGTGGAACATTACTGAAAATGTGAATGGAAATAGCAATTTTTTTACTCTTTCTTCTTCATGCGCAAACTTCATTGTTTGCCCCCTTTTACACATTTTTTTTATTCATCTTCTTCGTACGAATGTCAAGTTTTTTTTCCTCATTACACAGCGTTTGCAATATGAATGACAATTATTTAACCGGGATTTGATTCTTAATCATTTTTGCCGTGCCGTGGCGAAAATATTTCAATTGTTTTGTAAATAAATGCACTCAGGAAATGCTATTTATTTCAAATGACTTGATTTTGAAGATCTCATTGAATTCAATCGCAGTGTTATTCAACAATCAACTTCAAGAAAAATGACATTCAGTCGCTTGCATGCTTCATGCAAAACTATTAAATATATAAGGAATGCTGCGCTTGTTCCACTTCGACGGGCTCAAGTGTTGAGCAAAAATTAAAACGAATCACAAACACATTCAAATCTATTTGCGTGAGAAAATAAAAGATGCAAAAGAAAAAACCAACCCCAACAAAAGATGTATATATAGAAAACGAAATGGAAAACACATTACAAGAAATGCCACGAGTAAAACCGATTCCGGAATGGGAGATTGGGTTTAATATGCTGACGACGATGTTTGATGGTGATGATGATCGGTGATGTCGGTTGAGTACGAATGGTTTCAGTTATGGTTCCCCAAAGAGAAATCTTTAGTTGTCTAATCACGTTTTAGTTGTCTCTGGGGAAAACGATTGATACGTTTACATATTTTTATTTTGACTTTCGTTACGCATTTTTTTTCTCGGACGATTCCATTTAGTTTTTTTTTTTTCGACTTTTTCAGCACAATATTTCACAACGTGCTCCCGTTGGCGTAGGCTGAATTTCCGTTAGTTTTACTCATGTATCGGTTCAATCACATGGAACGAATAAAACTAAAAGCCATTTCAAGAAATCAACTTTCTTAGTTGATGGTCCATCCTTTAAGTGACACTATTAAGAACAAGATTTAGGACGATCATTTGTTATTCATCGTTCATAGTTTTATTATCATTATTCGTTGGATGCTTCGATGCAAGAAGAAGTAATGTCGATTTCGATATTTTCCTTTTCAGAAGTAATGCCGATTCAATAAAACAAACCAGATCCATTGTAATTAAAAGTCTGAACCAAACCGAAAAGGTGCATTTTCATGAGTGCACGCATTTGGTTTTTTTTAAAGAATGTCAGGCGAAAATTCTTAGTTATTATAAATTCAGTGTGCATTTAAAAGAGTGTATGGATTATAGCATGAATACGCTCTTCAAACACGCCACAATGAATTGTTGAGGGTCCTTTACGCCTTTTCTGCTCGAAAGTGCGAAAATTCGTAGTAAATAAAAACAACAGAATTGAATTCTCAAGAATGCACTAAATGAGAAATTCAATTTAACGAAAGGAATGATTTGTTTGGTTTTTTTTTATTATACCATCTTCAACCGTCTGAAGACATCTGAAAGGGGGCGAGAAATACCTTGATACATTTCCTTTCAGCTATTTCGGTCAAGGGAAAATATCACATCAAATTTGAAAAAAAAAAACTGTGAATTAAAATCTGTGAAATCAATTTCATGAATAAAAAAATGATTAAATGTTAAAATATTTTCAATTCTTTAAAATCTATGGAAAAAATTCACATTTACTTCGACCATTCCAATGCCATTTAAAATGAAGAATGGAATGAAGCTATGTTGCACCAGGTGGCGCTGTGTACCATTTTGACATTCCAAAAAATTAGATGCATACACTATGACACATAGTCTGAGTGACATTAAATGTGATTTTCAATTCAAGCGTTGTGGTTGATATTCTGTTATCGCGTTTGATCAAAAAAAAAAAAAAACATTCTTAAAATGGAAGAAGTAAGTTTGTTTTCATATGAATCTTTATTTCGTGAATTATTAAAGTCAAGTGAATTAATCTTATGTGGAAAGGTGTCGATGAAAATATTTGGCATCAAAACATGAACACACAACATAGTCGTACATGCGTCCCAATTTTAAGCATTATCTGATAGTGATTTTATGGCGCTCAAATATTTGAGCTATGATTTTCAATCGAAAAAGTCCCTTGAAAGGAAATTATAGAAGATAATCTGAATTAGAATGCAAATTGAAATGTTGGCATTTTTCTAACCAAAAGCAATGTTTATATTGAAGCAACCTAACCTCACTTTATCGTGTTTTTTTTTAGCAAAAAAGTCCAAACAAGACATTGAAAAAGAAGCGCGTCAAAAGCAATTCACAAGTTGTAGATACTGATGATACGGACAACGAACTGCCCGATTACAATGGCGTGGACAGCACTTTACACATAAACGATGACAGTTTTTCAAGCGATGGTGGTAAAAATCGATTTTATTTTCATTTGAACTACTTTTAATTGATCAAACAATTTCAAGTGGCAAATATTTTTCTGTCCCTCTTTCAAATCAGGCTGGAGCAGCGATGATGACCGGAAGCTTGTTCAGAAAGTAAAATCAACATCAAAACAAAGTGACAAAGTCAGTTACAAAACGCGCTTGAAGCAATTGGACTGGAATGAAATTGCATTTAAAAGTTATTCGGCAAAGGATTGTGAGAATCGATTTCAAAATCATTTGAAGCATGTTCGTCGCCATCGTAATTTAAACGAAATTGTCACTGACATCGAGACGAATATCAAAAAATGCCCAATAAAGAAACCATTAAACAGCTACCAACTGTTCATACAAGATCAATTGACCCATGTCAAGTCAAGTGGGGATTTCGTAAGTTTAATTTTCAAGTGTTTACTGTCTTTATTACCATTCTCATGGCGTGTCATTCATCATTTTTAGTCTGAAACCATGAAAAATTTAAGCTCATTGTACAAAGAACTATCGCCTGAAGAGCGTTCTAGTTACGAACGAAAGGCCGAGCAGCTTCGGCTCGAATATAAACAAAAGAAAGAGGATTTTAAGTGAGTATACAAAAATCTTAGATGAAAAAGTGATGATTAAATGAGAATCATTTTAGATCGGGCAACATTTCAAAGGCTGCATCCACACCAGTGACAAAAGCAAAAACACCATTTATGCTGTATGCGGAAAGTAAAAAATCGGAAGAGATCGATTACAGCACATTACGTGAAAGCTATACAAATATGGCTCTGGATGAAAAGTACAAATGGGTCATTAAAGCTGTCAGTGAAGCCCAGGATGGATCGGTAAAATCACAAAATTATCTAAAAATGCAAAAAAAATATAATCCTAAATTGTTTGTGTAACAGGAAAATGTTTCGAAAATATTGAACAAAGAAGAGCAGCGAATCTTCAAAGGTCAAATCAAATCAACACCATCAGCATACAGTCTGTATGTGAAAGAGACTTATAACAAGATCAAAGGCAGAATGGAAGAACCGCAAGATTCCAAAAATATATTCACGGAAATTGCTCTTCAATGGAAATCGCTCGATCCGAAAAAGAAGAAAATATACACCAATGCTGCTATTTTGGTAAGTTTTCCATTTCATCTTCCTTGCGTAATTGGAATTTAAGTATTTTCTATCGAATACAGTTGAAAGAAAAAGCAGCCAAAGAACAAGAAGCGTTCAATGTGCGCCACGGTGTAACGCCACAAAAGGTGAAACGAAGGAAATCGACATTCGTTGAACGACCACCCGAAGACGATGATGATTTAGATGATGAAGAGGCCACCGTTCAACCAAAAGTAAAACGACAAAAGACATCGAATGCTAATCACTCCGACTCCGAAGAGACCAAACCTAAACATATTCAAATAAAGTTAAACTTTAAACGTTCTTCACCAAAACCATCGTCGGTTAAGAAATCGATAGTGACTCCGTCACCTGTGAAGGAAATTAAATTGGGTCAATCGCCCGTCAAGGAGTCGCCCGTCAAGGAGTCGCCCGTCAAGGAGTCGCCCGTCAAGGAATCGCCCGTCAAGGAAGAAAAAAAGAAAAAGAAAAAAGCCACTTCAGAGTCAAGTGAATACAATGAACCAAGTGGAAGTGATGCTGCTTCCAGTACAATTAGCTCAAGTTCAAAGAAAAAGTCGAAAAAGGAGAGGAAATCAATAGTGGAACCGCCCGGTGAAAAGCCACCATCGGACATAATCACCTATTTTGCCAAAAAATACAATATAGGCAAAGCACGTAAAGCGCAAAAGGCATACGATAAATTGCCGAAGAAAGAACGCAAACAAATCAAAGCTGAATATAATGAAATCACCGAAAGTTATGTGGCACGACTGAAGAACTATTTGGAATCGATACCGAAAAATGAAGCCGTTGCTTATGTAGGTACATCATTCCTCCGTATATTCTTCCATGTTTCTCACGATATTTTTTTTTTCGAATAGATTGCAAAAGTTAAGGCAGTCGACGATGCTGAAAAAGATAACAGAGATGCCAATTATACCGGAGACGATGGTAGTAGCTCTCAAGAATACTAAAAATAAATGGAGCGATGTATATCAGGGAATATCGATTCAAATGGACTAATTTCACTCGAGTGGTTGAAATTTCATAATATTTTTTTTTTCTAGTTTTTAATCCATTTATCATTTTTTAAAAACATTTTTATTATTCATTGCAATGAAAGAGAAATAAAATTTATTGAGGAAAGATTTCATATTTTCTAACGTATCATAGCTTGTAAAATACATTGACAAAACCACGTTGACATAAAATTTTGACATTTCTCGTAGCACATGCTGAAACGTCAAAACAAATCACATTAAAGTTACCGTAAATTACGTTTGTTTTCAGCACAAAACTAAAATCCACAAGTTGTTTTGTTCAAACAACATCAAAGATGAGTGAAATTCAAAATGATTCATCGCAAATTGTGGCCGAATGCACTGTCGTCACTGACACCACTTTAAAATCAAGCGAAATTCCATCCGAAGCAAATGTGCCAACCACTCAGGACCTGTCAGAGCGTAGTGAAATTTTATCGAAGCGAAAACAGAAGAAAATATTGAAAATGGCTAAATGGCAAGAGATGAAAAAGATTAAGCGACAAAAACAACGGGAAAAACAAAAAGAACGGCGAGCCACCGAGGTGAAATTGGGCATCATCGGTCCAAGTGCCAAACGAAAAAAATTGAAAGCAAATAAAATGGATGAGAGCCCAAATTTAGTGACTGTAGCCATTGATTTTGATTACGATCAATTGATGTTAGACAAAGATATAGGCAAATGTTCGAAGCAAATGTTGCGCGTGTACACAGAAAATCGAAAATCAAAAATGCCAATTCAATTGCATTTCACAAGTATTCGGGAAAATAGTCGCATTAAAAATTCATTGAGTCGAAATGATGGATACGCGAATTGGGATGTGAAAATACATGAAAAACCATATTTTGATCTATTTGATCATAGTTCAATTGTGTATTTAACCAGCGATTCGGATCATGTACTAGATGAATTGGATCCGAAGGCAGTGTACATTATTGGTGGATTGGTTGATCATGGACATTGCAAAGGCGAATCACTGCAGCGAGCCGAAGAGAAAGGTTTTAAAACCGCCCGATTACCACTTAGCGAACACATTGAAATGAAAACTAGAAGTGTTCTCACAATTGTACATGGTGAATTCAAAAAAATTGATTTTTTTATTATTTTGGGCATTTTTGGACATTTTTCTAACCTAAAAACTCTTGCTTTTCAGTATTTGAAATTCTTTTGAGGGTTTCGGAGGGAAAACCGTGGAAAAAAACGCTACTGGAAGTTTTACCACAACGAAAATTCAACCCGGAAGGCAAAAAAAGGCGAAAAAAGGATGAAACAGGCAGCCAAGGGAATAAAGACGACGACGATACGTCCAGCGAAAATGAAAACAAAGACGAATCAATGTGTGAAGAGAAGATTAGCGAAAATTCAATGTCAACGATTTAAATTGTTCCATTTTTTTTCTCTCTAGAGATTAAAAACAAAAAAAAATTATGCTTTGTTTGTGTTTTTTTGCTAGATTTTTTTTTTATTTATTGAAACAAATTGTGTGAACCGGCAAAAGTACCAATAAAAAAAATCATACAACATACTTCGGTCGGTTTGAATTCAACTTGTCAAATGTGCTTGTCACGATGACCAACCTGAAAGTGTTGAATCGCTGTTAGACATTGCAGTGGGCATGTATGTTGAATGACATTTGCGCTGTGCGCGAATATTTTTTTCCTTGTTCGTTTGGTTCAGTGTGCGTGTAAAGAGAAAATTTTCTCACCACACAGAGAACATTGCTTGTCTAATTGTTTTAGTGGTTTTTCTATTTTAAACTGCATTTCGATTTCGTCATTTGTGCTTTAAAAATAAAATCAAACCTAGTGAACCGGCAGTTTATTGAATAAAATAAAAAAATGGAAGCTTTAATTCCAGTTGTTAATAAATTGCAAGATGTATTTAATACGGTTGGTTCGGATTCAATTCAGCTACCACAAATTGTCGTGCTTGGAAGTCAGGTTTGTACGATAAATCAATGGCCCCCTTCTGTTTGTGCATTTCACATCACATTGAAAATCATCACAATTATAATCGATATGTCAATGGAAAATCGATTGAGATTCGAAATAAATATTTGATTTGAATCATTTTTATTTTTGGTGTGAAAAAAGAAAAACATTCCACAATGTTTAAGTCAAAATTACGTAATTGTTTAATGTTATTTCCTTCTGCTGTTCCATGTAATATGCATTTTGGCGTATTATATGACATAAATGTGTCATTGCATCACTCAAATCCTAAAAATTCCATCACATTATTCACAACATTCTTGAAATGATCAACAATTGACATTTCAATGAAATAATTTTATCGCCGTTTTTTTTCGCCAGAAAAATTGGTTTTTTTCATTGATGCTGATATTAATCACATGTGATTCATACGTCAAAAAAATGTTGTTTTCGTTTATAGAGTTCGGGAAAAAGTTCGGTCATCGAAAGTTTGGTGGGACGTTCATTTTTACCGCGTGGAACTGGAATTGTAACACGACGACCACTTGTTTTGCAATTAATCTATTGCCCATTGGATGATAAAGACCATCGATCAGCTGAACAAGGTTTGTTCTTCAATTTATAGCATGAATGAATCCCGCCTAAGTTAACACACCATTTCGAATACCATCTCTGTTTATTTTCATTCAGAGTCGACATTATTTCAAAGTTTCACTAATTTTATTGGCTCTTCAAATGCAGGCACAGTTAAGCTTGACGAATGGGGTAAATTTTTGCACACAAAGAACAAGGTTTACGCCGATTTCGATGAAATACGCAAAGAAATCGAAAATGAAACCGATCGTATGGCTGGCACGAACAAAGGAATCTGCCCTGAACCGATCAACTTGAAAATTTACTCAACACGAGTTGTGAATTTAACGTTGGTCGATTTACCCGGATTGACAAAAGTGCCCGTTGGCGATCAACCAGAAGATATTGAAACACAAATCAAAGAATTAATTATAAAACACATCGAAAATCCAAATTCGATCATTTTGGCAGTTACCGCAGCAAACACCGATTTGGCAACCAGGTAACGATCGATTTTTCATTCGAACTACTTTTATTTTTAATTGATCGAACTGGATCTAAATGGCAAATATTCTTCAGTGAAAGTTTGAAAATGGCTAAAGAAGTCGATCCGGACGGTAGACGCACACTGGCCGTTGTCACTAAATTAGATTTAATGGATGCTGGCACTGATGCCATTGATATACTCTGTGGACGCGTTATCCCCGTTAAACTCGGAATCATCGGTATGTATAAACATTGTATTTGATACCGGCAGGATTTTTTATGATTTTTTTGTGACAATTTTCAGGCGTTGTCAATCGTTCACAACAAGATATTATCGACAGAAAAAGTATTAACGATCAATTAAAGGATGAAGCAGCTTATTTACAACGGAAGTACCCAACATTAGCCACGAGAAATGGCACACCCTATTTAGCCAAAACACTTAATCGACTTCTTATGCATCATATTCGAGATTGTTTACCAGATCTTAAGGTAAAAAGTCAAGAATAAAAGAAATAGGTGAAAATAACATATAAACGATTAAATATCATTTACAGACTCGTGTCAATGTCATGATCACACAATTTCAATCGTTATTAAATTCATACGGAGAGGATGTTACTGATAAATCGCAAACTTTGTTACAAATCATAACAAAGTTTGCGAGTGCATATTGTTCGACGATCGAAGGAACGGCCAGAAATATCGAAACAACCGAACTCTGTGGCGGTGCAAGAATGTGTTATATTTTTCATGAGACATTTGGCAGAACACTTGATGGCATTCATCCATTGACCGGTAAGTCAAATAGCCAAAAGTATAATAAAGAAAACTTAATGAATCTTTTTTTAACAAAAACTTAATTCGAAATCAGGATTGACAAAAATGGATATCCTGACGGCAATCCGAAATGCAACTGGTCCACGCCCGGCGCTTTTTGTGCCAGAGGTTGGTATTGAAAATTTACATGTCAGTAGTTAGTCTGAATATGTTTATGTATTTAATACATTCGCCGTTCATTTGCAGGTATCATTCGAATTGTTGGTGAAACGTCAAATTCGTCGTTTGGAAGAGCCATCTTTGCGTTGCGTTGAATTGATCCACGAGGAAATGCAGCGAATTATTCAACACTGTGGCAATGAGGTGCAACAAGAAATGCTACGATTCCCAAAGCTACATGAGAAAATTGTGGATGTTGTGACTCAATTGTTGCGTCGTCGTTTACCAAATACAAATTCAATGGTTGAAAATATTGTGGCCATTGAATTAGCTTATATCAATACAAAGCATCCGGATTTTCATAAAGATGCAGCACTGGTGCCCAGTCTCTTGAAAACCGAACACCAAGAGAATCCATGGAATCAACGTCCCGATGGTGGTATTGAAAAAAGACGACAAAATCGTAACCATTCACCGGCTGTGTATAACAATCACGTTGATGCAATGACCGAATCACAAAATAATCATAAAATTAATGATCATAACAGTCAAGATGATCAAAAAGCATCAGGATGGTTGGCCAATATTCTACCACCAGCTACGCCAGCATACCCATCAAGCAGACCACCCACTGACAGCACAGAGAGCTCATCGACAAACACACCAACTCACGGCGTTTTAAGCCCATTGAAACCAGTCAATTTGTTGCCCGACGTTCCGCTCAATCCAACCGCTCGCAAACTAACTGAAAAAGAGCAAAAAGATTGCGATGTCATTGGTATGCAAATCATTCAATAATATAATTTTTATGAACAATTTAATTTAATAAACAAAAAAAAAATTCTTTGTGTTTTGCAGAACGACTCATCAAATCCTACTTCTATATTGTTCGCAAATCAATTCAAGATTCTGTACCAAAAGCAATTATGCATTTTTTGGTTAACTATGTAAAAGATAATCTACAATCGGAATTAGTTACGCATTTATATAAATCAGAAAATGCCGAAGATTTCTTGAACGAATCGGACCATATTGCCGTTCGACGAAAGGAAGCTGCTGATATGCTCAAGGTAAGACCAATTTTAATTTGGTTCATTGAACATTTCATTGATTTTTCTTTTTAAATTGCAGGCATTGACCCGAGCTAATCATATAATTAGTGAAATACGTGAAACTCATATGTGGTAAACTTGAGAAATTGTCGCATCTATTTGTTTGAGACAAATTTCATCTTGTGAACCGAATTCATCACTATTTCTTCTATTTTATCATTTGAACGCATTTTTATTTTATTGGTTTTTGATAATATAATTGACCAAATTGTAATCAAACACGTTGCAGACATGGGATATTCTAATGTTCCCAAAATGCACGTTTCATTTATCTGAATTGTTGAAAAAAACACACACACAAAAACTAAATGTTCGAAAATAAGAAAAAAAAAATTGGCAAATGTTTGTTGAAATTCAGGAAAATTCTTCGAAACACTTGCTTGGAGAAAACAGAAAAGACAAAAATGATCTTGTGTTAGAAACATATGGCATTAGATTAGATTCATTTCAGTGATATTTCGATATTGGCACAATTTCTTCAATTAAGTTTCGTGTTTCGAGTTACACATTTACATTATAAATAATTTCAACATTTTGCTGTTATTGTAGAAATAAAGTACTCTCCGCATATTAAATCATTGAGATAGGCATTTTTTTGTCAAATGAAATTATAGTTTAAACAATCGAAATCACAAAAAAAAAAAAAAAACAGAATTTGTATGAATCGTAAAATAAAATAAAGTTCAAAACAAAATATATGCGAAAACTTTGTAGAATTTTTTTGTAGAAATTTCAAGGTGCTAAAAATGAACTATACAACATTTTGAAAATAAGGTATTTGCCGGTGGAAATTTATTAAAAAATGTCGTGCAGAGAAAAATTACGACAACACAGCAGAGATACCGGGAAAGTAGTGAGTGACCGCAAATATAATTTTCCAAAAGCCGCGCCTGAATACGAGAAAGAACATCATTTTCAAAAAAGTCATTCATCATATATCTAAAAGATTTAAGCATTAAATCACGCATACAAAATAAAGAGAACCTAATTTCATTTGGAATTATAGATTCAGCACAGAAATCTTTCATACTTCAACATCGTTAATAGTAAACTTCATTTTTGATTTTCAAGTGCAAATTCATTGCTGGTTGTCCCAGATTTTGGAGAAAAAATCTCCGAATCAATGCTGTATATGGCGAGAGATTTAGATTTTTTTAAATCCAAAATTAGATTATGCAATTGAGCGTTGAAAAAAGCGAGCGCAGTTGAATTTGGCCAATCTTAATAATAGATGATTTTTTTTCGATTTATCAAAATTTAATATTTCAAAGCCTAATTCAAAGAATAAATTATTTGAGTGACGGCCAAAATCGCGTGTCTCTTTTTATGTCGGCGTTGATTTTTCTCAAAATGAAATTCACAAATGCACTTTCATCATTTTAACAATTTCCATACAAATGAAAAGGTGAACATTCAACCACATGATTCAAAAGAAACTCAATGTTAATACAGACCTAACTTGATATAAATGTAATAAAATATGCTCCTTTTCTTACTTTGTTTGATGCTATAATGTTGATCGCAATTGAGACTTTCGTCACCCTTGTTAAAGAATTTCCCTTTGATGATATGTGCAATTGTACAGCCGGCAAAGTGCACATTCAATGCATAACTAACAAATAAAATTGTTAATTCCCAAAATTATTTGATACGATGCCAAATCAATTCGTCATCAAACGCTACTTTGTTTGATGAATTGAAAGCAAATTTTGGCGAATACATTTATCGAAATCAATGGGGAAGGTGAACGAAAAAGACAGACGATAAATCGTTGTACACGCTCCCATACAAAAAAAAAGAAACGAAAAATTAAATAAATCGTAATTAAAGTAAATGCACATGTCAATTTTAATTGGGTGCAAGAGCTAAGTACAATGAAAATTGAATAATTACGCCAATGTTTTTGCTTCCAATTAAAAATCATTGATTTATTTTGTGTGATTTTTTTTCGGTGTCTCGATCAAGACATTCAAAATTGCCGTAGCTGTGATATATAAAAATTGTGCGGTATTTCGGTGTGCCAATTCATGTACATTCTTTACAATGGCTCCACCAGCAGCTGATTTTTTGTTGTTGTTGCGCCCATGAACTTGACTCTGATTTTTTTTCTTTTTGGCAAACGTTTGTCTCACTTACATACATACAAAACAGAAAATGAAACATTAAATCAGTTTGCAACACGAAACAAAAGAACGATAAGAAAATATAAAAGAAATGGCACACAACCACATTTTATGAATGGCATCGAGTGAACGAAATAAAAAAATGCAAGTTGTCAGACACACGAATGTCTATGCCCATTTGAGCTCGTTATTATCGTTTAATTTCAATCTCTTGCATATTGTACACTATTTCAATCAGATTGAATTATTTAATCAATTAAAATAAATGGAAATATGTTCTTCCTTGTTTCTTTGTTGTTTGATGTCTTTTATTTTAATACGATTATTTTTTTTCTGTCAAATTTTTTTTCCATTAGCAGAATATAGAATGCTTCCGATTCCGGTTTGTAAAATTAGTCTAATTCATTAAATACTGAATGCACGTTTTGTTGTCGGCAAATGATGATGATGACGATGACGAGGATGAAGCCATTTGTGAATTCGAATGAATGCGAGATGAAAAGGTGTAAGACACGTAGTTGGTGGTCGATCACAACAAAGCAAATTGTTAAATACTATATTAGTAATAAACTCATTTCACAAGGTCTCCAATATGAGTTGATTGTAATTGAAAACAATCTCCGCTCTGCTAAATTCTGTTGAAGTGGCTTCGTTTCTGTTTGTAATTAGCTAATTTTATGTGGCTAGTAAATTGAGCCTGAACAAAAAAGCCATACCATTGAATCGTTAAAGCATATAGCAAGCGAATATCAATTGTGAATTGGATTTTAACATGCACTTGCCACACGCGTATACCCGTACACCGTAACCGTGTACACATAAGCATTGCGTGAATTTTTATTGTTTATTATTATTGTATTGATATAGGTATATGTTGTGATTCCATCATGTAAATTCTTGCCTTTCATTCATTCATTCATATTTCAGTTGGTAACATATCAAAAATGAGTGCAATGTTTGCATGTGAATATAATTCGCAGTTTTATAATGGACAATCACAAAAACGAAGCAGCACCTCATTTTTCTGTATAGATCATAGTGTATTCTGTATAGAGGTGCGCTTGCGCTCACGCTCATATACAAACATATCAATCATAAGTACAATTTGTATGAAACGATCAGTTTTATGTTTTGCGCTCTCTCAGAAAAAAAGCCTTGACTGTTTTGTATTAAACCGAAATTAAAAAGTAATGTTGTAGTAGTAGCAGCAGCGGCAGTTAACAGTTTTTATTTTAAAATTTTGAGTACACATGTAAACCAGCGAGTATTTAAAAACTCGAAACAATTTTGTTTAACCGCCAGTTGTTCGTTTGATTTGGTCGGATCAGTGGCATATTGCTTGGCAAAGCTAACCGCACATCGACTTAAATAAAACGATAGTGATTTTGTAATATATATTCGAGTATCGAGAGATTTTCGAGGAAATTCAATTTCCTCGCTTGCTCTGTACGGTGCACACACAACACTTGAAGTGGCATTTAATTAAATGAAAAGCTAATAATTTTTATTTGTGTCATTTTTTACATTTTGAAATAAAGAAGAACAATAAAAAAAGACAGAGACAATGTCCTTAAATATAAAAACCTCTGAAAATTCAACCGATAATTTATCGGTTGATGATATAATCACATCGTCAATGGATCAAGTGAATAAAAATCGAATCTTAACACCCCCGCTATTATATAGGAATGAAAGAGGTGAACGTTATGAATCGTTACCAAATCGGTCAATGCATGAACGATTCTTGCGCGATTGTGTCGATGAAATTTTATCGTCTGCCGTTTTTGAGGATACTCGACGTGAGAATAAGGTTTTGGAATGGCATCAACCAAATGAATTGGCAAAATTATTCGATATGTCATTGAAAGCGGAAAGTGATTCGGATGAAAAATTGATGGAATTGGTACGGAAAACCATTCGATATTCAGTGAAAACGGGCCATCCGTATTTTGTGAATCAGCTGTTTTCATGCGTGGATCCGTATGCATTGGCCGGACAATGGCTGACTGATGCACTTAATCCAAGTGTTTATACGTACGAAGTGTCGCCGGTGTTTATTTTAATGGAAGAAATTGTTTTACGTGAAATGAGATCGTTAGTTGGCTGGGAAAATGGCAATGGTGATGGACTTTTTTCACCTGGCGGTTCAATTAGCAATGGCTATGGAATAAGTTGTGCCCGTTATAAATTTGCACCAGATGTCAAAGTAAGAATGAATGCCGGAACATTTTGCGAAAATACTTTTTAATGAGGGAACGTTTTCACGTCTTTTTTCAAAACATTCGATCGAAAAAAGAAAGGATTTTCCAGAAATGGTTTCGACATTAGAAAGAGAGAGAAAAAAATGTGCCACGAAATATTTTCGATGAAAAAACATGTAATTTTGGTTTGTTTTTTTAGACTAAAGGATTACAGGCTATACCTCGATTGGTAATGTTCACATCCGAAGATGCTCATTATTCATCTGGAAAATTGGCGAGTTTCATGGGACTAGGTTCGGATAACGTGTACAAAGTGAATACATGCAGTCGTGGTAAAATGATTGTAGAGCATTTGGAAAGTGAAGTGATACGCGCCAAGAGTGAAGGTGCAATACCATTTTTAGTGGTGGCCACAGCCGGAACAACAGTTTTGGGGGCATTCGATCCCATCGATCAAATTGCAGATATCTGTAAAAAGTATAATATTTGGCTGCATATTGATGTGAGTATTCGATTGTTTTTTAGTCCTCATCTTTCTATTCGATCTGGACCAAGGTCTTTAATACTTACTATGTGCTTCGACTTTTAGGCTGCATGGGGTGGTGGTGTAATGATGTCACGAAAATATCGTCATCTCGTCAAAGGAATAGAACGGTTAGTTTCATTTTTATGAATATGATTTGTCCATCGCATTGAATACAGATGAAGAGAAAACGACATTTTTTGCGACTTGTGAATGACGTATGCATGTAACGCACTTGTGACTATTGAGAGTGTTATCGAAGGCCAAGGTGTACACTCTGTACGTGCAATAGTATGTAAAACAAAAGACTTGAATAGGAACAGTTAAAAATGTATACGCTTAAATAGGAAGGTGAACACATGTTTAACAGTGAGCTTGTTCTCTACCGACGCATGACATATCTTCCGGTGAAAGACTACGATTTATTCAATTACATCGGTGGTCGTTATAAATTCTATTCGAATCAGAACCCGTTGTAATTTTATTTTTATTTTAATGATTTTTTTTTTCTTTTTCTTCAGGGCCGACTCAGTAACCTGGAACCCACACAAGTTGTTGTCGGTGCCTCAACAATGTTCAACATTTTTAACTCGACACGAAGGGATATTGCAACAAGCGCATTCTGCGAATGCAACGTATCTATTTCAAAAGGATAAATTCTATGACACTCAATTTGATACAGGCGATAAGCACATTCAATGCGGACGACGGGCTGACGTATTGAAATTTTGGTTTATGTGGAGGGCCAAAGGCACAAATGGTCTTGCAGCGCATGTCAATAAGAATTTCGAGAATGCCGAGTATTTTACAGAACAAATTAAAGCACGTTCGGATTTTGTAATGGTTGTCGACAAGCCAGAATGTACAAATATTTGCTTCTGGTATATTCCGCCAAGCATGCAAAATGTGCCGATCAACAGCGATGAATTCAAGGAGAAAATTCACAAAGTAGCGCCAAAAATTAAAGAGCGCATGATGAAAGAGGGCAACATGATGATTACGTATCAACCATTACGATTGAAACCGAATTTTTTCCGTTTGGTTCTGCAAAATTCAGCGCTGAATCGTGACGATATGCTTCATTTCATCGATGAAATCGAACGACTTGGATGCAATTTGTAGTTTTTAACAAATGATGAATATATTCGATACTTTATATAATATTATTATGTACAAATTCCATTTACCATACACCATATCATAGCAATGTAAGTCTCGCAAGCTAATTTATTCGCTGGACAAAAGGAAACTCAAAACAAATTTCATCTAAAAAGTAAGTGAGTGGTGAGAATTTGAGTTGATTTTGTTGGATTTTTTTTTTTAAATATGAAAAAACCGAATGAAAAAGATCGTTGTTTATCGTGATTTTTTAAATGTTTAATTTAAACGAAATGGATGAAATAAACTATTACATTTTGAAAATAATTTCAATAAAATTGAGACTTTTATTACAAAAATATATGTTTTTATGATTTTTTTCATCATTTTCCTAAATTTCTATTATTATGGGGAATGTCTTATCATGGGATCTTTACATGTTGCACAATGTTCAATTGTCATGACAATTGTACATGATTTCATACTGGCTTTCAATATTTGACAAATTTGAAATGCGGTTTGTCAAAACACATCTCTTCTACCGACTCCACTATTCACCACTATTTTTTGATATTATAATTTATATTGTGACTTTGTGAAATAAAAAAATTAAAAAATACATAGAATCCTCAACAAAAAAAAAATCTCAATTCCCAAAAATGTGAAAGTCTTCAATTTTCCCATTTAAATTGAATAGCGCGCGAAACTGCAGTACCAACCGAAAAATAAATAAATGTCGCTGCTTGCACTGTGACCAACGTAACGACTGTAAAAACGAAACGCATTAATATACACCACAAAGAAAAAAATATGATGAACTCATTTCTTAACTTGTAGCAATGGAATATATCTTCAATCAAAGCAGTGAAATAAATTTTAAAAATTGTATTAATTCATTTTTTTTTATATCTAAATATCCAAAGTTGAAGTGAACAGGTGAATTGTAATAAAGAATTAAATTTCATTTTTTATATTGAGCTGTAAGTATTGACGAGATAAAACGTAATAAAAGCTTATTTGGGGCAACCTTGATGAGTGTGCTAAATGCGTCGCCATTTTCTTTTTTTTTCTTCAATCGAAATTCATTGAGGCCCAAAAACCAAAGTAGTCAATTAAGACTTTGAACGAATATTTTTCTTTCCAAAGACACAGACTAAGTTTTTTTTTCATTTATTTTCAGATAATTTTCAAAATTCAGAGTTAATTGTTGAATTCAAGTGAATTGAAAGAAAAAAAGTAGGACAAAGGTAAGTCATCGACAAAAAAAAAGGAAAATACACAAACACACACACGAGTTCAACGTAATGGGAGAGAATATGAATGATTGCGTTGGTACGAATAATGGATCGGCATCGAATCCATGGGCTGCACCATACAGCTACGATCAGATTTACAATTTGGCAGCGTCATTAGTCAAAAAGCAACAAGATCAACAATTTAATGCATATCAAAATCACGTTCAGAAGTATGCTTTAGAGCAATTGGCCAAACAGAATAATGCGCCACCCGGATTTGGTAATTCTTGTCTAATTCCACCACCGCCTCCACCACCATCTCTATCGACCATTGAAGCACCGCCACCACCAAGTTGGCACGGTAATCAATCACAGAATAATCAGAAACAATTCGGTGGAATTCGATTTAATTTAAATCAAAATAAGCGATTACAAAATAGTAGTCCATTGACCAATGGCATCGGCGCACTCAACTATCAGCAACAGCAACAGCAACAACAACAACAACAACAGCAGCAGCAGCAGCAACCAGAAGGGAACAATGGAAATACAAACAAAAAGAATAAGAACAAACAAAAGAAAAAGAATCGTAATAAACAAAATCAACCACAACAACAGCAACAACAGCAACAACAGCAGCAGCATCAACAAAATTTGTCACATAATCTATCGCAAAATGGGTCAATGATGAACAGTCAAAATTTTCTCGATACCAGCATTCCTCCACCAAATTTAACCCTTTCCCCTCAGATAACTCCCGATTTGTCAAAGCCGCCACCGGCTTTGCTAAATCCTTTCTCTCAAAAACCATCACTTTCCATGCCCACAACTCCAACCACTCCAATACAAAACGCTTCAATACCATCAACATCCAGTCCAATTCTTAAAAAACCAAATCCATACAATAATCCGACTGATGCATGGCCCGAAAGTTTAAATCGATATGTTGAACGTTGCTATGCAAAGTGTCGCACCGACTTCGATAAAGATCAAATTCAAATTTGTCTAAAAGGTCGCATTACGCAAGCAGCAAATCGCGGTGAATTATGGACCAAAGATTGGGACAGTGAACCAACGCCAAGTGTACACAGTGAACGAAATAATGTGATGATTCCAAAGCAACCAAATCAGGGTGTTCCCGGTCAATTGTCCACTTTCCAGAATAAATCAACGTCAGCGATTTCACCTAAAAAGGGAATTTCACAGAGTTTAGGTCAAAGATTAGGTAATCGTGGTAATAAACGCACGAGTCATTCACGTTCACGTTCACCGTACACATCATCGAATCGTAAGCGTCGTAATTCGTCGAGAAACAGCCGAAGCAGCAGCAGCAGTAGTGACAGTCGCGATGCTTCACGGAGTCCTCAACGCAAAAATCGTCGCACCTCAAGTTCATCGTCCAGCTCGGATGATTATAAGAGTTTTACGAAACCGAGTAACAAAAAATTGGGCTTACGCCTTGGAACAATCGCTGGCAATTCACAACAAAATGCATCAAAAAATAATAAAAAGAATAAAAATAAAAAAGATAATAACAAAAAGTATGGAATTGGGGGTGATATTGTTAGTGATGCTGAACGATTGCAACAGCGTGCCGCACGATTTACAGAGAAGAAAGCACCAACATCGTCGCATGCATCGATGATTGGCAATAAGAAAAAGAAACACATGCCCATTCAGAGTCGATTGTATATTGATGATAATGCGGATAATAATTTCGATTTGATTGATTTTCATATTGTTGGCACGTGTCGCGACATTGAGAAATCATTTTTACGACTCACAAAAGCACCAGAAGCGCACGAAGTTCGACCGGAAGAAGTGCTTGTTTTTTCATTGGCCAACGCCAAATCGAAATGGATCGAAAAACATGATTATTACTATGCATGCGATCAACTTAAATCCATCCGACAAGATCTAACTGTAAGTAACATTTCTATGCGACATTCACTTATTTTCGATATCGATTATTAATGCGATCATTTTTTGTCAATAGGTACAAGGCATTCGAAATGAGTTCACAATTCAAGTGTATGAAACACATGCACGCATTGCCATGGAAAAAGGTGACCATGAAGAATTCAATCAGTGTCAAACACAATTAAAAATGTTGTACGCAGATCTTGGCGGAAAAAATCGTCTTGAATTCACAGCGTATCGTATTTTGTACTATATTTTCACGAAAAATACTCTGGGTAAGTGGCATCATGAACAGTTTTTTTCTTTTAAAACCAAATGATTTGAAAAAAAAAATGACTTAAACAAAAAGAAAGTGGAATTTCTTTTAAGACGAGCTCTTTTTTTCTCTTTTACACAGATTTAACGACAACGCTTAAATCCTTGACGAATAGTGAAAAGGACGATGAGTGTATCGCACATGCATTACAATTGCGTTCAGCGTGGGCATTAGGGAATTATGTGAAATTTTTCAATTTATACAAATCGGCACCAAAAAGTGCACTGCATTTGATAAATTGGTTTATTGACAGAGAACGCAAATTCGCCCTTAAGAATATTATTAAAGCGTATGTAACATTCAATACAACTTTAGAATGAGAATAACTTAATGAATTTCACCGCTTGCGCTAATCCTGTCAGAGCAGGTGGTGACTTTCTAAGTCATTTACATTTTTTTTTTCACATATATTTCATCTCTTGTCATTATTTCTAATCCAATAAATGTTCTTCTTTCGAAATTCAATAGCTATCGCCCAAACTATCCGGTCGAATTAGTCGCAAAAGCGTTGGCGTTTGAAACGTCCGAAAAATGTGTTGAATGGATGACGCCGTTCCAAGTGGCAATTACCGACAACACAACGATTGACTGTAAAACAAGTGCCTCAGTAGCTATCCCATTAATTGTTTAAATATGCTTGCCAACGAACAGTATCCAAATATCTTCGAATATCTATCACATTCATAAAAATTCATTTTTTATTCGGTTAAAATATCGGCTTTGAATGCCATCGAAATGGCTCCTTAGTGATGTCGTTTAAGTTGAACCTGTAGGAATGATAAATCATTGTAATACTCTTAATTGGAGAACAGAAAATTCCATCGACAGACATTTAGTGTTCAGAATTTTAAGTTCGACAACTAATTTTCATGGCGGTTATTAAGTATTGATTTTTCCATTTAATGAACTCTTCTACATTGTGTTTTTGTGAGCCGAAATTATTTTTCTTTCGCAAAAAAAAGACATTCTTCATTCATCGTCTTGCTTGAGAGATCTCCGTTTTTTTAACTGAAATATTTTTTTTAAAAAAATCGTTTTATCGGACATTGATTATTTCATTAAAAAAAATAATTGTATATCATCGACACAACAGCGCTTTATAAATCGTGAAAAGACTTGAGTCAAACACCAATTTTTTTGTATGATGTATATTTTTTGTTCAGTGTATTTATTCAGTTTTATTCGAAATGTGTTCGCGTTGATTTAAAATTGTAAAGAAATCGCTTAAATGTTTGTGGGAGAAAAGAAAAGAATTCCATACGGAAAGTAGTAAGTTATATCGTATCGATATCGACTGGGAATGAGAGATGAGAATTACAGTATCACACACAAGAGCAGATTTATACAATATAACATTTATTTCATCATATCATCGTATTGTGAACCATTGTTTTTCTGTTGACCTATAGCACTGATTTGGCACTTGTTCACTCTTGATGAAACGACCAAGCAAGCACGAAGTAATTCGAAGAAGCACTGATTTATGCAAGGTTGCTGGGCAAACACTTCTTCAGACGCTTCTATTTGACAGAACTGCAGTACTGATAGGATGTAGTGATTTACACAATCTCTGACTGCAAATGATAAATACTACGTATATTTTATCTCGCACATTGAAAATCTCGCACTCCGTCAACTAAAAAAAATAAAATAATGTACGACATTCAGCGCAAATAATTATCAAATCCATTCAAATTATAAAAATTAATATAAAATCAAACCAATCAACAGTTGTTAATCAAAATGCCGTTAAAAATTGTTGGAATTATAAAATATTGTGCTAAAAATACAACAAACAAAACTCTGGAATAATACCATCGATTGTGATCATATAAAAAAATGAACTTTATTCAACGGAAAAGTGTTTGTGATCAACGATTTTTGAGAGAGAAAGAGAGAGAGAGAGAGAGAGAGAGAAATCACAAAATGGACACACATTCACAACAAATAACAAATTCAATTCAACAATACCAACACGAACAATTCTAATTACAAGCCAAATAGAAAAAATAATAATACAACAACGTGAAAACGGAGAATTTCGATTCATAAAAGTGATTTATTTGATATAAGTGAATTCCCTATGTTGATTTTGATTTATTCTTTCTTTTTGTTGTTATTGTTTTCATATATATATCTATATATATATATTTTGTGAACTATCCAACCCATTTCCTCCTTTTAGTAGTAAAAACGAAAAATATTATTTTTTCTCGTTTTTCCCACAGAAAACAAAAAAAAAACATACCCAAATAACACACATTTATATTGTAAATAAATTTTCAATTTGCATAAAACTAGATTTACAGGTTCGAAGAATTTTAACGATTGAGAGAGTGTCACAGCGTGCTCGAGCTGATCACCACACAATCTATCCGGAACACGTAAACACATCGACATGTACTTCATGAACATTAGACGAATAATTGTTGTTTTTATTCAAGATTAGATATAGAATTTTTGTTTTAACCTTCCCCTTATTAATACTAACTAATAGAGAAAAAAACTCTAGATCAAAGTCATGAAAGTCGCCAAATCTTATTATTTCATTTTTTTTAATACCAGGAAACTTTTTTAAAGATGGTCCAATGAAGTTGGACTTTGTTTTCTAAATATAATTTGCATAAATTCGGTATTATGATAAATTATTTCATATGGATAATTTTTTTTCTTTCGAAGAAAATTCTATTTCGTTCACTGACTCATTTTTAACAAAGTGAAAACATTAATATACTCGAAATTCATTTTAAATGACTAGCATGAAGAGCCTCATATAGGAATTGTTTCATGTAAATATAGAAGGTGTATTCACACAGGCTCAAGAATAAATATGATTAAGAATTGCATTCGTTTTAGAGATAACAGTCAAAAAGCTGATCAATTGCCTTGGGCAATACAGCATAATGAGCATCAGTGTCCGTTTTTAATTTGTTTTTATGACTATTTGCGATTTAAAACAGACGGAATCTAATAAATAAATATTCTATCTTATCTCCACACAAAAATATTTGCATTTTTATTTTTTTGACACAGAATTACAGCACATGACAGCTTGAATTTTTTTCCCTACTGAATGGCTGCAATTTGGTTTGATTAATAAAACTTGTACAAGAAAAAAATACACTGCAGAGACAAGATCTGGCGGATGGGTAGTAAAATTCCGGTCGATGTAAAATTTAAAAAAATCGTAGGATGGGAAAGGTATTGTATTAGGCCAAAAAAATGAAATCTACCCAAAACATGTTTGCTATACATATTTCATGTTGAAAACACGATTAGAGGTGATTTTGGGGCATATTAATGTTCGTCGCTGTGTGTGATGTCCGGTGTATCCTGTGTCACGAAAATTGAATATAATTTACTACATGTGCAAATAAACAAATTGCAATAAAGATAAAGAGATAATAGTCTTGTATTAATACCTGCTTGAGTGCAACAAACAAACAGTTTAGAGTATTATTTAGTTTAACTTTAACTTTAGTGTCATAAGCTTAAATAATATATTAAAAAGAAGAGAATTAAAACTGAATAGCAAAGAAACACATTTTTTCATCTCAGAATAGAAGAAAAGATAGATAAATATAAATTGTCATTATAAAAAAAGCTTCCATCGGTTGCCACACAAAAAAGTGCTACAGAAGATAGGTGAGGTATTTAAACCCAAATTAATTGATTGTCTATTTTATAAAATTTTTGTTCAGTATTTTTCAGTATTAGAAAATTTGTACGAAAATGGATAAAGAAACCTCAAGTCCCTTCATTTTTGAGCAAGTGAAAACGCCAATTGGCAAAAAATCAATTTTTGATGATAAAAATACGTTTTTATTGGCAAATACAAAAAAAACCCTTAGCAAATTTACATTTGCCATTCTCAAAAGATTGTAAGTTCGAATCATGTTTTGTCCCAAAGAGTTTTGAAAATTTTTCCAATGACTATCGAACATTCAAAGTAAAAAGTGACGATGTGTGGATTCTTGGATATGCGAAATCGGGCACAACATGGACAATGAATATTGTTTGGCAGTTGAAAAATGGTTTAAATTTTTTCAAAGAACCGATCTCTTTTGGCACTGATCTCTTTTTAGAACGTTCTACTACGACCGAAAATCATTTACATTGCACGTAATCCAAAAGACGTAGCTGTTTCGAGTTTTCACCACATCAGAAATGCGTTGAAATACTATTCACGGACCATTGAAGAACAATTCGACATCTTCTTGGAGAATAGAGCCCTATATGGACCATTTCATGCTTATGTTCTTGCAATTTGGTAATTTCGTAACTTGGATCATTTTCTGTTTTTAAACTACGAGGAACAATTGGCCGATCGATTTGGTGCAGTTAAAAAAATTTCCAAATTTCTGGAATGTACGTATGGAGAAGAAGAATTGAAAGAGCTCATGGAATATACCTCAATTGGGAATATGCAGAAACTGTACACCAAACCAATGGATTTCAGTAAGTGTTAAAAAAAGAGTAGAATAAACATTTTATAATCGCTTTGTTATCGTTATTGCAATTCATATTTACTAAATGATGGATTTATGTATGATTCTTGCTCTTTTCAGATTCTTTCGAAAAGGAATGGCTGGTGGATTCGTTGATGAAATGAGTGAGGAATATATCAAGAAATTTGATGAATGGACAGCTGAAAATTTAAAATACTCGGACTTTAAATTCGCCATCTGAATGAACATCGGGGATGTAGTATGCTCGCAAAAAATAAAGATCTTTATTTTTTGAAACTATGCTTTTAACAAAAAAATTCTAAATATTATCAGATGGTTTATTCAAATTACATTATTATTTATCATCGTTCATTTCTTCGTATACGATTTTTTCTATACAGAAATGTATATGGAAATTGTCCAAATCTATGTAAAAATTGAAATATCAATTTAATTACAAGGAATGAAAATAAAATGTTCGATAAAAGAGTACATTTATATGAATGGGTTTCTCCTGTTAGAATAGAATCAACAGTACAAATTGAGCGACTTTTACACAGTAAGAAAATATCAGCCGACGCTATACGCAAAACCGACTGGTACGTGCACTCATACGTTTTTACATCTTTTACATCTATTGACCATACGATTTTTCGACTGTGCGAAGATACGCACAAAGAGTAACGAATCAGTTGAAAAATCGATATTTTCTCAATGTGTATCAATTTCTAAGGGAAAACATTTTCCTGGACGAATTTTCTAAAAAGAAAAATATGTTATCTGTGGATTGGGCTCAGAAATCCGAAAAAATAGGTTTCAAATTGATAACTGATACATTGCTTATTTTGCTTGAGTTATGTGTGGTACGCACAGAAAATAAATAAATTGAAAGCCATACGACATGTCATATAGAATTTGGATCAGCAATTCGTATCAAATTTGTTCGTATAGTGTCATGTATCATAGATCCATATTCTATAGGACATGTCGTATAGTTTTCAATTTATTTATTTTCTGTGTGTACAAACGATTTTAAAACTTAATGTTCATAATAAAACCATGAAAAGACACCAAATTATAAACGAAAGTCCATAATACTTGAAACGTGCAACATTTGGTTGAAAAAAATTGACAAATCGGTCTGCCAAAGCATGATTTTGAAGGTTCGACGCATACTGAGAAAAATCGAAGACAATGATCCGTTCAGTGTAAAGTGAATTGCTACACACAAAAAATAAACCTGACAAATCATTTTAGGATTCCTATTAAAATATTAATTTGTAAGGTTTCCTTATAATATGGCAACATTTTATTAGGAAACCTTTAAATAATAATACATGTTTTGTTTCAACACAGTGAGGTTGGCTTTGACGTTTAAGCGCGCCAATCTATTAGGATTCCTGTTACAATATTGCGATTTTATAAGGAAACCTAACAAATTCATTTTTTAATAGGAATCCTAAAATAATTTGTGGGGTTTATCTCTTGTGTGTAATTGCCGGTAGCCCATAAATAAAGGTTCATACCAATAAAATCGAATTAAATATTGTGTGTTTGTTGTTCAAATGGCGAACATCTGAATTTAGTACCAAGGATTTCTGGGCGCATGTTATAATTAAAATAAATTTATTAAACATTCAGAACAAACAAAGATATATCCACAAAGAAATAATGAAATGCTTCGGCGCCGATGACTGAATTAAAAACTCAATGTTTCTTTCAATAGAATATTTTTTGGCATACACTACCGCTTATTACATTGTATGAAATTTGGTGATTTACGTGTATTTTTAAATAATTGAAAAAAGTATGAAACTTTTATTTTGTTTTTCAACATTATTACAACCTATTACGACTTATTATATTCACATTCCAAATGTATATGGATAAAACTTTCGTTGACCGAAATTTTTTAAAATATGCATGCTGTGTACCTTATTTTCTGCTGAAGTACTTCTTGATTATCTCCATTTGCTGTAATGAATTGTAATGAATGGACTAAAAACTACTATCTTCGGCATTCTTGACGTATCTTCTTATTTTATTGAAAATTTTTCCACAGAATAAGAAAACGTTAATTGAGTAAAAAACACTTTTTTTACTCAATTAACGTTTTCTTATTCGTTTATATCTTATAGTCCTCAAAAAGTAAATTATTTTATTGTTCCACAGTTAGTACAGAGCGCTCTATAAACGTATGATTGTACTTAATAAAAGTATTCATTTCATGCAGGCACTGCGTGTATATTAGGGTGTTTCGATAATTGTAGAAGTCGACGCTATGAAATCCCTACTTGAGAGCTAGATGCTGTTGACACGAGTGGAAATATTTTTAAATTTATTTTAACGACGATATACTTGTCCATTATGACGTACATGTAACAGAAAAACACACAGTCATGTTCAACCAAAACATAAATAAATAAAAAATACATATTTTTTATTATTTTTGCAATTTCTAGTTTTTATAGTGCGTGAAGTTGGCCCTTCTTTTTGGAACCCTAATGACAACTTATAAAATGAATTGAAGCAAATAATTTCAGCTATTATTGTTATATTCTATATTGTATGCAAATTTATGTTTTTTGATTTTTTTTTTTAATTATTATGTTAATTTAATAAATCCTGATAAATTTATCCATTTTTAACAATGCAAATTCCTAGGTAAATTCTATTATTATATTGACTCTTACGTTGTTTATTTTAAATAAATAATATTTGTTTTGTTCAGTTTTTTCCTTTCAATACCAAAACTCACAAATTATAATCTACTTTCAATTTCACTAATAAAATATAATTATTTTATTTTCATATTTTTCCTACGAACAACGATTCCGACACTCAGGTGGCACTTGGCAGGAGAGCATTTCACATACGTACATACAAACATACATATCATAATCGTGTTGTACTGATGTGGCAAATTTTCGAAAACATGAAATTAAGCAAATATTTCCCATTTCACAGGAATGTGAGAGAATTATTTGGTAAAAAGATAATGCAATTAAAAATACTAATAAATAAAAAAAGTTAATAAAACACTTATGCCAATCACATCAATGAATTTATTGTGGAAAAAGTTGTTCAGCTGCGATCACATTTGCAATGAAATCGAAAACAATTTTGATTTCACATAAATTAATTTTATAAAATTCTGAGTTTGTGTCATTTACAATTTCCTTATGGTGATGGAATTCCTATTTCTGGATGCAATCGTCTAGTTTTTTCTCAGTTTGGGAAAAATTCCAACGTTGAAATTCATTTTATTATGATGTTAGTGTCGAGCAGCATTGTTGAATTTGTCAATCAATTTTCCTTTCAATAATGAAGCATTTAAAAACGGAAGTCTCCCACGTATAAAAAGGAATTCTATATGTATCGATAGTAAGATATTTCCACTCATCGCCTAATTCTAATGGTATTTTTTTCAATAGAATTGAGAAGTTATAAGTAGTCTCTTGCGATCCAATGTCATGAAAATGAACCGTAAATTTTCTTATGTTTTTACTTTGTTTTAGAAAATGAAGAATGTCGTCAGCAAACATATTATTAGCAAATGCAAATTGCATTTCCACAACATTTGAGTGAATATTTTTTAACTCTAATAGTTTACGAAACGAATTCGAATTCATTCGAAGCAATGATAATGTTATTATTTTTAACCCTTAACCGCACAGGCTAAAACAGTAACGTAAGCGCACAGGTGGGGTCTTTTTGGACCCATGAGAAATTTCATACAAAACTTATGCAAAATGGTATCCAATGAGTAAAATATGTCATTTTATAGTTAAAACATAGCTTATTCCTTACTTTCCAATACAGCATCACAATTTAATATTGATTTTTATGGAAAAAGAAATCAATTATTTATCAAAATTCTTGGTAGTTATTGATATGTACGACTATCAGACAGTCGTGTCTTTCACTAATATCGCTAATCGACAGTCGTTGGCCAGTTAATGTGCTTCGTGTACTGCGCCGAACTACCTCTCGATATGTGAGATCAATATAGAGACTGCTTCCCGAAGGGCGATCGCACTTTGAACACTGTAGCTCTCTGGCATTTATAAGTTCAACCCTATGTAAACATTTTTCCTTCTTCTTCTTCTGCATTTGCAAGAAGCATGTGTGATATATCAGCTTAACTCTGAGACACCAGGTGGCAGCACATTTGCGTGATCGAAACCAATTACATTGCTTTATATGGAGTGCGATGAGATCGCGCTGCTTCCGTTCTTCCTCCATACTTGGCAAACATGTTGTTAGACGTTCGCAACAAGGCAAACCCTGCCACACCAGCAACGTTCACCAAATTCACGAAATATGCCCATACATTGTGTTTTGGATAGGATAGATCCGTAAGATCTCCGCAAGAGCTGGGTCTAAGCGTGCGTAGGCCGCCGCATGATACATACTTTGATTGGCACGCCTGCTTTGATTTGCGCGTCGAAGCAACACAGAAAAACGAACGGATATATCATGCGGCGGCGTATGCACGCTTAGATCAAGCTCTTGTGGAGATCTTACGGATCTATCCTATCCAAAAAAAAACAATGTATGAATATATATTATAATGGCAAATGCCATTTGATTTGCGATGAACAGTATACGTCACGGACGAAACAATTTACTGTGTTGTTGTTTGATGAAATGTAAATTGTTGTGTCAACAAATCTCCATGAGTTTCATATTGGCCCATACAGAATACATCATTTCCCATACAAAATAATTTGGGGTCCAAAAGACCCCGTTGTGCTTTTACGTTAGTATTTTGTATAAGACTTCCCAAAACTTCATCTATGCACCAAACATTGAAATTTTTGATTTTATCACATAGATATGATATTAAAAAAGAAAACGCTCAGCGAAATTTTCCAATTTTTTTTTATATTTTTGTGATTTTTTCAAAAAACTAACTCTTAGGGCCTAAGAGACCCCACGTGTGCGTTTGAGGGTTAATGTTGTCAAATGTTCAACATTACTAATACATTCACATAATTCATCGTTCAGTCTGATATTACCCGCAAGTATTAAATGCTTAAGATTTCCAAATGAAAATGGAAATTTACACACTAGGGTTGGAGTACAAAACGTGAAATATTCTATATTTTCGTAATGGATATTTTCAGAATCTTGAAAATTATCTCCGTTGTGTATTGTGATATATTGGACATTTGGTAAATTATTTTCATTAAAAAATTGAATGTAATCGCCTTTTTGATCTCTGATTGTATAGATTCTCAAAGATGATATTTTTTTCAATGGTTTTCGTACATTTTTGAAAGGAATTTTCAACAAATGACACTTTAGAGACAATCGTTGTAATGAATCAAAACAATATTGTTCCAAATAGTTTTCGATTCCAGTACACAGGTTGACATTTAAAGTTGAGAAATTAACCGCCAAATTCCTAATTAGGTATCCGAAATTGCGTAAAAGTTTCAAGAATATCATTGGATTTGTTATGAATATTTTTGGATTCTTCTTCAACGCGTAACATTCATCTTCTAAATCAATACATTTGCTGGAAAAGTGTAAATTTAAATTCAAATGTATTATTAAATGTAAATATTGGGAAGTACAAATACATATATTCAAATGATTGGTATATTAACCGAAATGTTATGTTTTCCTCCTTATCAAATGCTGGGTCCATGTTCAGGTACTTTTTTTTGTACACTCTGCATACTGCACTATAGAACTGGTTGCTGCTGTCTGAAATATTTAGCAAATCTTTCAATTCTAAGTGTTCAAAAACCAGTTCCATGCAGTCAGTATTTAAATTTGTAATTTTCATTTTTTCGAATTTTCTTTTTGTATTTTCTAATGAGTTAATTTTTTTTCTAAGATATCACTGATTCGATGCTCGCTTAAAATTGTCAAATTTTCAAGCTCTATTCGATTCGGCAATTTTATTGTCCTTTTTTCCCTTTTTGTATAGCCATTTCGTTTGAATTCAAATTTTTGCATACAAAAAAAATAAGTGTTGATTTGAAGAACGATATTCAAGTATCTGAAATAATAAGTTTTGTTTAATTCAAATTAAATTATGCAAAAATTTATAGTTAAATCATTTTTATTACGCGTGCAATAATGAAGTTAGTCCTTTTGTAAAATGAGTTTCACGCAATGGACATGCGTATTACCATCGTAAATATAAACCATACGCAATTTTCGTATGTAATGTGAACCATGGCCAATTTTCGAATGTTATGAACATATAACTAACTTCATTGCCAATTTTGACATTACCGCCAAAAGCATACCGCTAAACTACTAACTGCAAGTATTTCATTATTTCATTAAAAATGGATATCACCGGAGCTATAAAAAATGTTGGAGCTATAAAAGGTACGTAGCAGTTTATACATCACAGCGAACAACAATAGATGCATTGTTCTCTATTCAATCGTTTGAATGTTTTGAGTCACATAATCGTGAAGAGAACAATGGATTCATTCTTGTTCGCTGTGATGTATAAACTGCTACGTACGTTCGCATGCGACGGACGACGCATTCTCAGCAAGATATTTTAATATGCTGTGGATGGCAGCAGCGCTGAGCAATACTCTGCTCAGGTGTATTCAATATAGAAAAAAATTCAGAAATAATTCACAATATGTGTTTTTGAATAAAATTGTCAAATGAACTCTAACCGTATTCATTGTGTTCCCATCATTGTCATTAAACGCATCCATTCAAATGTCAATGAATTCTCGTCTTACTTGAATTGACACTATGTGTATGCCGGATCAAACAAGACATCTACTGAGTCTTTTCACTTGATTTCATCATATATTTCACGTCGACTGATACGAAAGAGAGAAAAAAAGTTCAACTTTTTAAAAATAAACTTTCATTGAATTAAAATCCAAATAAAAATAAACAGTTTTTTTCTATTTAGTGCAATCGTGCAGCGAAAACAGTGAATTAAAATAAAAATAAAACTTTGAAAACACTTTGACAATATTTAAAAAAAAAAAACAAATTGTGCCCGATTTCTTCTATTGAATCGAAATTTAGTTTGCAGATGAGAGCTTCAACAACACCGAGTTGTTTTTGAAGAATCTCAATGCCGTGCCAAATGAAACTATGAACCAGGAAGCATTATCATTTTCATTGACGCAGATTAATTACTTGGTTTCTACCTTGAAGAAGAAGAATTTTGACCAAAATTCACGGCAAATCGAATCGGTAAGACAAATTTTTTTCCGCTTCACTTTCGTCTCTTCGTTAGCATTTTTCATTCGTCGAATCAGCAATCACAGATTTCGTTTTACATTATGAAGTCAATCAATTTTCTATTGTGAGTGAAACGATTCATGATCGACATATTCCAATAAAATATTTTTTTTCCCAAATATGTGCAAACTTAATGGATGCCGTTTGGGGAAAGAGAAAAAAATAAGTGTAATTTGTAGAAACGTGGTTCTAGATTTTCAAATCACCGCAATCGAAACAGTTATTTAGACGCGCATCGTGTTGCCGGTGCATACGTATCATTATGGCACCATTGTACAGCTTCATGCATAAAGTTCAGTTTTTTTATCGCTTGCATGTCTTTATGCTGTTCTAGTCTATTGTGTAGTACATAACCAACAACTTCTTGTACATACACTCTTTGACTACCTCTTTGCACAGTTTGACGTTTAACATTGTATTGTATGAACAAATGGAAAAAAGTGGCTTTTTTGTGTTGATGTGTGGAATGTTCCTAAAATTTATTCTCAGTGAATTTGTGACTAAAAATGCGTTTTCATTTCTGTTGAAATAATTTGGATTCCAAATTGGTAACGCCAAATTTTGCCATACTAATTTTAAAATTGAATAAATGGTTTTCTTCTTTGTTTGCCACAAGCATCGAACAGAACCTATAAAATCGACATGCTTGTGCGAGTAGTATTTACATTTTATTAATTTTTAAGTTACGTGAAGAGGTATTAGATGGGAAGGTAGTGATTTGGGTAGGGAACAAACGAATCCAACATTTTGTATTCCACATCAGAAACAAATGGAAACGAAGCGGTCAAATATGCATAAGTCGATTGTAATGTTTATAGTTTCTGGCAATAAAATAGATCCAGTTTCAGACAGCGGCAAAATACCGCAAAAAAGAACATTTACGATAGTGTAATAATTTCCACCTCTTTTCATTTCTTGTTTCGGTAATTAAATTGCATGAATTGATGCTGGATAAACATCGAATGATGCTGTAGCTCGTTAAACCGTTCGGACTAGAAGCGGATCGACATCTTCTGCGTTGTTTGTTCTCATCCGTGGATTTCACGGAGGCCAACAATCAAACGGCAAAAAAGTCACTGCAAGCAAGACTACTCAAACAAGAATTGAACACTGTGCTCAGCAAATCGTCGTTGATTACAAACATTTGTTTTGCCATCGACAATTGTTTTATCAAACAAAAGGTGAGACTTGACCATTCTGAAGTGATTTTTCAAACTTTCAATTCTATTCAATTGATGATTTTTTTTTCAACATTTTTTTTTGGTTAGACATTGAAACCAAGTCCCAATTTATTCAGTCAATTGTTCAAAGCGTTGAATTGTTCACCGATACTTGAAGTGGTTATTTCATTGGCGCTTACCTACTCGAAAAATCCCGAATTTGTCCGCCTAGCCGAAAATCAACTCAAAGTTTGTTTGCCATCATTGATACAATCCTATGTGGAATTAGGTAAATGCCTTTTTATCGATTTGAATTCGATTTTTTTTCCGAAATTTAATCAATAAATTTGTTTTTTAAATATAGATACCAATCAATCGACTCCAGAGGGCGGTTTATCCGACATATCGCCTGAATTATTACAATTAGTGCTATCGTTATTGTCGCACGATAAATACAAAAATTACGATATAACCGAGTTGACCTATAAGAAATTTATCACACAAATTAGTGGCGATTTTCCACGTGAACGTTGCCCATTAATTTTGGCGCCATTGATTTATCGAGAAAATACAGAGATTTCCGCTGAAAAAATGTCCGCCAATTCGCAGGGCATTTTAACAACGGCTATCATGGATACATCATGGCCAAATCTTGTTATGGATATTGGTATGTTGTGAACGCTATCCGATCGGATTTTATATCCATGTCATCTAACCTGTGTGTGTCTCGTTTTTAATTTCAGGTTATGCATTTACAGCGAGTAAAGAAGAGTGTAAAAATCATTTGACAAAATTTAGTGGACGTGAGTTATCTGCACAAGATGTGGCAAAAATCATTGCATTAATGTGTCGAACACATGAAAATTTATCGGAATTGAGTATTAATTTGCCGAATCCGAGTACATTTTGGCCATCAACGAATAATGACAGTGCATCCGGTGGCCAAGATTCAGGTGAAAAAAATCATATGACCGAGCACACGGCATGGAAACCAGATGTATTCGTTCAAGCGTTGATGGATGTTGTGCCGACAATGAATTGGAAAGAAATTTGCATTGCATTCGATCATGGTGATTTTATCATTAAAGATCGTGGCGCACTTGTGCTACTCATGACAATCGTTGAGCTTGGCATGCAGACCAGTGGTGGCGGTAAACAATTTCCCGTTGATATCATTTATCGCATGTGGACAAATACACAAGGTCAACTATCGCTTATTGGCATGATTCTGAAAAGTCCGGACGTTTATTCATTTGCTGATAACATATTCAAAAGTGTGGCAATTGAATCGTTCAAGGTACAACCCGAGAATGATAGCAAAGAAATTATCGCATGGAGATCGATACATTTAATTGAAATTTTACTGTTCATTGCTGAGAAAGGATACTATCCACAAGTATTGGAACACTTCAAAGTGCCCATGCAACATTGTCCGGATATTTTATTCATGGCCCTATTACAAATTGGTCCGCCGATGACAGTTTTGGTGCAAGAGATGTTTCAATCGTTGTTACCAATTTTCTTTGGTACTCATCCGAATTCGATTCCGATTTTGAGTCATGCATGGAATTCAACGAAATTCAATAATTTTTCACTGCGACACATCATCAATCATTCAATGAGCGATTGGTATGTACGTGGCGGTGCTACCGATAATGTTGATCAAACACGTTTGATTCGCATTCTCGATTTGGCCAATGAACTGGGTTCATTATCAAGCTTATTGAACGTTCGATCATTTCAATTTGTTATTGATTTGGCGGTGGCAGCGTCGAGACGAGAATTTCTAAAATTGGATAAATATTTAACGGAAAAAATACGGGAGAATGGTGAACAATTTGTACAATCGATTATCTCATATTTACAACGTCGTTGTCCACAAATTACTGGCGCCAAGATTCTCGACGATCATTTAACAAAAGTATCACAATTACCACATGAAATACTATCGACGATAATAAATTGTTTGCAACCATGCATTGGAAATGTTCAACAAGATTTGAACGATGCAATTGTTCAACTGACAACCAATTGTAATATTTTGTTAAACAAACAACGACAACAGCAACAGCAGCAGCAGCATCAACAACAACAACAACTAATGCCCCTTCAAGGCCTGTTTCGTCGTAGCATAGACACTAATCTTATGTCGTCGGTGGCTGGATGTAAGTAAAAAATCATCACTTTTTCTCTGTTCGACAAATGCATCAAATCTTTTAATTTCAGCTAATTTTGGTGGTCCATCGATGGATTCGATATCTGGTTTGAGTTCAAATTTGGCCGGTATGAATTTAAGCGGCCCATCGACTGGTGGATCATTTAATTTCAATACAAATCTAATGAACAATTTGGTAACGACGCCTGCATCCCCATCGCATCTTCTACAGCAAGTTCAACCGAATAGCCCATTTCAAATGCCACCAATGCCATTGGGCAGTGGTTTACGGCCACCCGTAAATAACAATATAGGACGAATTCCGGTGTCGCCGAGCAGCGATAAGGTGAATATAGCAGCGATAACAACAAACAATCCCAGTTTTTCCGAAAACACACCAAAAGCAACAAATGAAATCGAAGAAGAAGCAAACGGCTATTTTATACGAATTTATAATCATTCGCCGCATGAATCGTTGTCCATCGACGAAGTGTTAGACATATTGCAGCGTTTCAGTAAATCAACAGTTGAACGGGAACGTGAGGTGCAACAGTGTATGGTACGAAATTTATTCGAAGAATATCGTTTCTTCCATGAATATCCCGATAAAGAGCTACAAATCACCGCTGAACTATTTGGTGGTATTATTGAACGTAATTTGGTGCCGACAGTTCAACAACTTGGTATTGCATTGCGTTATGTATTGGAAGCACTTCGAAAGCCAGAAGGATCGAAAATGTATCACTTTGGCATCACTTCGTTGGATCGATTCAAGAGTCGACTTTATATGTATTCCGATTACTGTGAACACGTTCAGCAAATTCCAACATTTAACAAATTTCCAGCCCATCTAATTGAATACGTTAAATTTGGCATAGACGGTAGTCAACCACCAAATAAACCACAAGGTCCAACGGTAAGTTTAATCCGTTGTGAAGCGAGAGAGAACACCAACTATTTTAACTTTCTAAATGTTTGTCTTATAACTTGCAGCCACTTGCACAAGCAAATGCAGCGGCATTATATCGCAGTAGTTCGGAGACTGGAAAAAATGCTTACACAACACCAACAAAAGCGTCCAAGACTGCCCAAACGTTCACGGGTACAAATTTGAATACATTACTGGTGGCAAATTCGGATCGGTGTCGAAAAATCATCCATCCACCGTCCGCTGTGCAAGATAAGACAGCATTTATTTTCAATAATTTGAGCGTTACAAATGTGCCCGATAAATGTGCTGAACTCAAGAAATTTCTTACCAAAGATTTTTTTCCATGGTTGTCACAGTATATGGTGTTGAAACGGGTATCAATCGAACTTAATTTTCACACCGTCTATTCGAATTTATTGGATGAGTTGAAAAATCAGGAGATCATTGAATTGGTGACCGATGAAACGTTTCGCAACATTCGCGTTCTATTGAGTTCGGATAAAGGGATTGAAAATTTCTCCGATCGAAGCCTATTGAAAAATCTTGGCCATTGGTTGGGTGTGATGACATTGGGCCGAAATCGTCCGATTCTACACATTGATCTTGATTTAAAATCGCTACTGCTTGAAGCCTATCATCGTGGTCAACAAGATCTAATGTATGTGGTGCCATTTGTGGCAAAAATTCTTGAATCATGTGCCAAAGGTAAAGTATTCAAACCACCGAATCCATGGACCATGGGCCTGATGAATGTATTGGGCGAACTGCATCAAGAGCCAGATCTCAAATTAAATCTTAAATTTGAAATTGAAGTGCTGTGCAAAACATTATCAATTGAAGTGGCCGATTTGAAACCGGGAATATACCTAAGAGATCCGGAACGATTCAACAATATTGAACATCAATTGTCGGTAATAAAGAAAGAAGAACAAAAAAAATCACCGATACCACAGATACCACAGATTCCAATACAACCACAAATACCAACCGAATCACCGAATCAAAACAGTGAGATACCCGAAGCGAAATTCAATTTCAACGACATTTCGATTGGAAATATCAAAAATCTAGCACAACATCTTGTATTTTCACCAAATCTTAGTATATTCCATACGCATCAACAATTAAAAGCTGTTGTACAAGTGGCCATTGAACGATCGATCAGTGAATGTCTTGTGCCCGTTGTTGAGCGCAGCGTTCGCATTGCGGTCACAACATGTGAACAAATTATGCGCAAAGATTTTGCATTGGATCCAGACGAAACGGAAGTACGAAAAGCCGCACATTATATGGTTCGAAATTTATCGGCCGGCATGTCAATGATCACATGTCGCGATTCATTGAATCAAGTTATACAGAAAAATATAGTTGCATCGTTTGCACAATCGATGCTTATGAATGCGCATGAATTGAACGAAATGGCCATTCAAATTGCAAACGATAATACGGAATTGACGTGTGTATTTATACAGAAAACGGCCACCGAGAAAGCGGTTGCTGAAGTTGAAAAACGATTGGCAGCCGATTTTGATGCCAGAAAGGCGGCTCGTCAAGAAGGAAGGTAAATTCAAACTTTTTTTCGAACTATTTGTGTTTCGTTTCGTGGCACTCATGAAATTAATCTTGTTTCAGGAGACATTATGATGCGTCTGTTTTGACGTATCAGACGACCCGAATGCCGGAACCAATCCGCTTGAAAGTTGGCGACATTCCAAGTGAACACTTTACCGTGTACGAGGCATTTGGTCGAAATATTCCTGGTTTCCAACCGATGACTGATCGTGATGCAGCAATACTCTATGATAAAACGATTACTTCACAGGTAAGACTGACTCTAATATTTTTCGAATCAAATAAAGTTGTACAAGAGACGATTGAAAAATTTCCATTTTTCAGACAACAATACCTACATTTGCTAGCGTAACCGAATCGAATCCGATACCAGCCACGGCGCCGCCAATGAGCAGTGGCAATGAAATGGGTTCAAAACTGGATGAGTTAATTGCAAGAATGGATGCATTCGTGGCTAGTGTCAACTATGCACCCGGCCTTCTTGTGCATATGAGAAATACACGTGCATTGGTCGAATGTATAATGGCTGCAAAGCGTGCAAACAATGAACTAAGCACAGTGAATTTGATCAATCGAGCGGTTGATAATATATTTGAATGTGTCACCACACAGACCAGCCTATTGAAAACACATTACCGTGCCCTGCACTTGGATCTATTGACATGGATGAATGATGAACGTGCATACGGTCCAAAGTTTACGCAACAATTTGTAACAATGCGTATGATTGATTGCCGTGAGGATATTCGTTATAATTTGGAAGCTGTTGAACTATTGCTTGCAACAAATTTGGCCAATGTATTGCAGTATGATTGCATGCTCAGCACATTGTTGGACAGTGGTAACTTTTTGGCGATTTCATTTTCGATGCAATTAATGCAACGCTTGTTTGTCGATGATCGACAAAAGATCCGATTCACCGAAAAAGATTTTACAAATACAATTGAAACATTGAGTCGATTGTCTACAATGCAACGTTCACCAGAGGGACTACCGCATTTGATTGAAATGTTGCGCATGTCTACCGATGCAATGGGCATTGATCGTGTCACAACTGGACCAACGTCACACATTCATTCGGGCATTTCACAAGTGCGTTCGATTGAATTCAACGATCCGGGAATGGCTGAAAAGGTGGAATTTTTATTAAAAGATTGGGCAAACAATTATCATGTCAGCGCAAGTGGTAGCCGTGATGCAAAATCATTTAGTTCATTTGTTAACAAATTGAATTTGTATGGCGTGCTGAAGACCGACGAATTGATAACACGTTTCTTTACAAAAGCCACACAATGGTGCATCGAACTGAGTCGTAATTTACACGATCCAACGGCGTCGTCACAACAGAACAAGGCCAAAGTTTTCCATTACATTGATGCTTTTATTCGTTTGATTGCACTGATTGTGAAATATTCCGGTGATAATCCGAATTCAGCGACCAAAATTAATTTACTCAATAAAATTCTTGGCATAATTGTCGGTGTATTGTTGCATGATCAAGAACAACATGGCACATCATTCCAACAGCTTGGCTATCATCGTTTCTTTATTATGCTGTTTTTGGAATTGAGCGCACCCGAATTGGAATCGATTAGCTTAAGTGTATCGACCGCATTCTGTCACACATACCACATTTTACGGCCATCAGTTGCACCCGGTTTTTGCTATTCATGGCTTGAGCTCATTTCGCATCGCGTTTTTATCGGTCGTGTCTTGGCGTTGACACCACAACAAAAAGGATGGGCAATGTACTCACAATTGATATTGGATCTGTTCCGTTATTTGGCACCATTTTTACGTAACGCTGAATTGGCCAAACCGGTTCAATTGCTGTACAAAGGAACGTTACGTGTGTTGCTCGTTTTGTTACATGATTTTCCGGAATTTTTGGGCGATTATCATTTTGCTTTTTGTGATGTGATCCCATCGAATTGTATTCAATTGCGAAACTTAGTTTTGGCAGCATTCCCACGGAATATGCGTCTACCGGATCCATTTACGCCAAATCTTAAAGTCGATATGCTAAACGATATCACCGCATCACCAAGAGTTTTCGCAAACTTTGTAAGCAACATTCAACCCACCTCTTTCAAAAACGAATTGGACTCATATTTGAAGGCACGAGCACCAGTCACATTCTTATCCGAATTGCGGGGACGTTTACAGGTATCAAATACATCGGGCTCAAAGTACAACACCCAATTGATGAACGCTTTGGTACTCTATGTTGGAACACAGGCCATTGATCATATTCGGTAAATAATTAACATTTTTAATACAAATTATGCATCGAATTTTATTTCTAACGAAAATATTTGTGTCTTTTTTGTTCGTTTTTAGTTCAAAGAATCTCGTACCAAATATGACAACCATTGTGCACTGTTCACACATGGACATTTTTCAAAATTTGATTGTTGATTTGGATCATGAAGGACGGTATCTTTTCTTGAACGCGGTTGCCAATCAACTTCGCTATCCAAATAGTCATACACACTATTTCAGCTGCACATTGCTCTATCTCTTTGTTGAAGCCAATTCCGAAGCTATTCAGGTGAGAATTTCGGGTTTTCTTTATATACTTTAGTTTGGTTTTATGACATTTTCATTTTGGACAAATCGAATCAATGATTTTGTTTGATTTTTTTTTTTTTTTTTACAGGAACAAATAACGCGTGTTCTTTTGGAGCGATTGATCGTTAATCGTCCACATCCATGGGGTTTGTTGATCACATTCATTGAACTCATCAAAAATCCAATTTACAAGTTTTGGGAACATGATTTTGTTCACTGTGCACCGGAAATTGAGAAGTATGTCCGTTTACCTTGACATTATTCGATTTCATTTTGTGATACTAAACAATTTTCCATAAATCTTCGATAGGTTATTCGAATCAGTGGCACGTTCATGCATGGTTAAAACATCTGGGGCAAGATCAGGCTCATCGCAACAACCGGGAAATGAAATTCAAGAATGTAATTGAAAGCGACACAAAACAATTCCTATATACCATGAGACATGAGAAGAATAGCGATGCACACATTTTCATTGCATTATTTCTTCGATTTTTTTTAAATTTCTTGTACATAATCAACGTTAGGGATATTTCATTCATTTCAATAGATGTTTATGTTATCAAATTGAACATTGATTGCATCATTTTACATATGTCAATTTAGATTATGGGCGAAAATTATAAAATTCAAATAAATCACATACAATTCGATGTACAATTTTCACAACATCCAAAATAAACGTGAATAATGATTGATGTTTTCTTTTCTAGACATGCAGTGATTTTGAACACTATAAATAGGTCAGAACATTTAGAGGTGTAGATTTAATGATTAAAATAATTAAATTTTAAAGTTTTTCAAAGTAAAAAAAAAACATTTAAAAAATTGAACATTTTTGGACAAGACTTTCTAAACGGAAAATTCATGTTTTTTTAAAATATTATTTGAAGACATAACAGATATCATCTAAAAGATGAAGATTACGATTTAATTAGGATATTAATATAATGTCCTATCTGTGATGAATGACGATGGGCTTTGATAAAAAAATGTCTTTCAAAAAAAAAAATGAACAATTGTTTCATTAAAATTATTCTGAAAATTGAATTTTCAATATTCAATCAAACTATTTCTATTTGGCACATTAAAATGAATCTCTTTGAACTATTACGACAAAATTTGAAACATTTTAAAAAGTCCTCGTGACTGTTTGTGTGACACTAAAGATGTGCTAATTGTGTCACAATGAAACATTTGAACCGCGTCTTTTCCCAAGGCAATGGATAATTAATTTATCGGTCCTCTTTCACAAACGAACATCCAAATTTAGATTGAAATACGAATGCAACATGCTCTGCGGTCCAGCATGTACTGTACACGTTATAAACTGAAGAACAAAGTTGAAATGGATGATGGCATTGTTGTGATTTTCGACTCCAAATCTGAGGGGGGAATGATTTCCACACTGCATTTCAACCAAATTTAAGAACATAACATCAAAAAAATTCCAATTCTTCAATAACAAATTAATTACATTTAAATTGTTCGCTTAATTTCATTTTCTACGATTTTCAAATAAGATATCCTTTGAATTGAATCAAATAAGCTGATGAATTTATTATTTTATTTAGTTTCATGAAACACATTTCGATTCATACAGGAAATTATTACACATACCAAGCATAGAAAAAACCAAAACATAAACAAAAATGACATTTTAACTGCGATCACTGGAGAACTTTACTCATACATTGAGAATCGTGTAGAAACAAGCGAATGTACTTTCTGACACATCTTATCGTCTTGCGTATGCCTTCATAGTAATAGCTTCAAATGTCAAGTTATAAGATTAAACAATAACTGATGCACATCCATAGAACGCCTTTTTTTGAGAACGAACTAAAAATAAATCAAGAGTAAGTACAAGTTTCAGCTCACTCGTTTGCTACGTTGACATTATCAGCTGGTTAATTGTTCAACACATCTAACTTGCATTGTGTCACTTATTCATTATAACAACAACATTGCTCAATCACATTCGCTGCAATATTCTGACTCATAACCATTTTTTCACAACCATTTTGACATTGCGTAAACAAAGACGTTGCTATTTTCGAATGGTGTTTTTCTTGGTAAATTTATCGGCTTCATTGTTTTTCTCTAGTTGATATAACAATATCACACAAAAATGGTAGGCATCTGGCATATTTTGTTGTTTTTTGATAATTTTGTTGATTTCATATTGTTGTTTGTTATTGTTAGTATCAGAGTGTCGACAGCATCGATGAAATGTATCGTCTGAACATAAGCAGCAGTTCGTTTCCAAGGGATTACAGTTATTCATTGTATGAAGATGACGATCGAACCAATTCATCGCCCGATGAAGACAATGAAAAGCCACGAATTTTGCTGATGGGATTGAGACGCTCTGGCAAAAGTTCAATTCAGAAAGTCGTGTTTGGTAAAATGTCACCGAATGAAACGCTCTTCTTGGAATCGACCAATAAAATCGTGAAAAGTGACATTGAAAATAATAGTTTCATAAAGTTTCAGTGCTGGGATTTTCCGGGACAAATTGACTTCTTTTTCGATCCATCATTTGATTCTGAAATTATATTTAAGCGATGTAACGCACTTGTCTTTGTTATTGATGCACACGACGATTACATCGAAGCACTGGCCAAATTGAACAAAACCGTTTTGAAAGCATATGAAGTGAATAAATCCATAAAGTTCGAGGTGTTTATTCATAAAGTTGATGGAATTAATGATGATTTAAAACTTGAAACACAGCGAGACATTCATCAACGCGCAACAGACGACTTGGCTGACGCATCGTTCGAATGTATTTGCCTGAATTTTCATTTAACGTCAATCTACGACTACTCCATATTTGAGGCATTTTCAAAGGTCATACAAAAATTAGTGCCACAGCTGCCGAAGCTAGAAAATCTTCTCAACATTTTTATTGTGGTAAGTTGCTTTCGCAATTTTTCGGATTTTTGTTATCAGCAATCAAAATCCATTAGGTCAAAGATCAAAACTGAAACCATCACTTGATAATACGTACACATATGAATAGCAAAAAAAGAGACTGATTGCAGCAAAAAGATTGATTTTTGTTTACAAACTAATTTTTATCAATTTCCTTTCTTTCACATGTGCAGAATTCGGGTGTGGAAAAGGCATTTTTGTTTGATGTCGGCTCGAAAATCTATGTGGCTACGGACTCATCGCCGGTTGATATGCAAAGTTTTGAACTGTGCTGTGATTTGATTGATGTTGTGACAGATTTATCGACTATTTATAGGTAAGAACAAAATTTTGCTTTGTTTATGAACAAATTTCAAGTAACCTTTGATTATTTGTTGCAGTGCTGATCTCAATACGCCGATTGATGAACAAAGCGGAAGCGTCATCAAATTGAACAACGGCATAATTCTGTATCTGCGTGAAATTGACAAGTTTTTAGCTTTAGTTTGTATTTTACGTGACTATAACTATACCAGACAAGGAGTGGTTGAATACAATTTTTTGTGCCTTCACGATGCAATACACCAGATATTTTCGGTGGGACTATCGAAAAAGGTGGAAAATTATCATAATGAATTAAACGATGACTATTTTGAGCAACAAACTAATGGCAGTCTCATTAGTACCAAACAATCATCGACCACTTTACGGGCTCATTCAAATTCCCCACTCACACAGTACTTGATCAACAATAAACTCAAAAAAATCAACAACTAAATGTGACTCATTTTTGATTGTCAATTAACGCTTGGATATTTGACGGCCTAAGAAGAAAACAATAACATACAGAATATTCTGCAA